>NC_031000.1:1317758-1391314 GCF_000149955.1 Fusarium oxysporum f. sp. lycopersici 4287
GGACGTTGCCCCGATTAAATTCAAGCTAATCCGAATCAGGAAAATATCCAGAGCTTGCCTAGCAGGCGCATTCAGACCCGAGTTGTCGGTCCGACACATGCCACAAGCCGTGCTGTGGTGGCGCCCGGAACCACATACAGCCACCTTGCGGCAATTATGTTCCATACGTGGTTGGAACGAATGCAGCCTTGGCCAGACTAGCGTTAGGAAGCTGTGTCCACCATACTACGGCATAAGCAAAATATATTTTTTTGCCACGATGGCCATTGAGCGAATGATAGGATTCGTTATCAGCAACGGGCCAGTGAACTTTACCTGCAGGTCTTAAATCAGCTTCATGTCATCAACTCCCATTTTCCCAGTTTGCTCAATGTTTCTGGTCGGAGATTCGCTACATGATCGTCGCATGAATGTGGGCTTGGCGAGACCCTCAAAGGTCCATATCGAGGGATGCAATAGTGGTTGTATTTGGCAGGGTCAAGAATGATGAAACCAGCAAAGGAACTAACCCGGGCAGGGAATGTATATCGCTTCACTTCGAAATCTCATCAGAAATTCATAATGACTCGTTAGTCCTTGCATTTGAGTAGTGGAGGATGAAGCAAGCAGAGACGAATATCGACTTTGGTCGCTATCAGTGTGACATTCTGCTCATTGAACATATACAGATTTCTATCTGCGCACGAGGGTTCCTGGAACTGTGTGCATTACCCCACTTCCACCCCCCACCCCGTGAACAAGAATTACAGCACTCCACGACAGCAAGTATGGTACTTCAGCCAGGATTCTGTATTTGGCTGCGCCACTCGGAGCATTCCCTCGGATCTCAACATATATTCCCGCGGATTTATTAAGTGGAGCCGAACCCGTGGTTGAGTGCCAATGGCAAGGTTCGGTTTTATACCTAGTTTAGCGAAATGCCGCGACAGGCGTGGGGCGTCACTCCACTAATAAAGTGGCGTGCAAGCCCCGACAATTTGGGAGAGTGGTTGGACCCTTGTGCTGGTAGGACTGATAAAGGAACCTTAGTTTCAGCTCTTCGAAGTTATCACAATTTGGGACGGTACTGTCCGTTCAACCCAGCCTCAATCGAAATTCTGCTCTCTAATCGTTCAAGGACCTCTGCGATAAGTATGACTGGACTGAAGCCTTCAAAGATAAACTTCGAGCATCGGCGTCTTGGTCAGCTCATTGGTTGGACACGTGGACATGATATTGTGCAATTCCGCGGTGTGCCATACGCTACTATACCTGGTCGTTTCCGCCAGAGCGCCTTGCTGAGTGACCTACCTACTCATCCGTTCGCAGCTACCAATCCAGGGTGAGTGAGCCAGCACCAGCCCTCGTCAGCTCTGTGGCGAGGATTCATGTTGCGCGATCCTGTCAAAACTGAAGCTCATAAATCGATTCTAGACCAACGTGCCCCCACCCAGAACAGCCATACTTTGAGTATTGGGAGGGTCCTTTACCAGACGAATATCCGGATATTGAACCTCCAAAGACCAGCGAGCTCGAATGCTTAAACCTGAGCCTCACCGTACCAAGGTCATGCGTCGAAGATCCAAACCGCAAAGTGCCCGTCTTAGTGTTCATACACGGGGGGGCTTTCGTTGGCGGAAGTCACGCAATTCAGCTATCTGGCCGTGAAGTGTTTGACGGCACCGACTTAGTGCGTCACAGCATTAAGCTCGGCAAGGATATTATTGTTGTTGGTATCAACTACAGGGTCGGCCCGTTGGGATTCTTAGCGTCCACACAGTTGGCTGATTACAACAGGAAGTTTGGGGAGGATATCTGCAACTACGGCTTACACGACCAACGGAGAGCTCTGGAGTGGTTGTCAGAACACCTTGCGGGCTTTGGCGGCGACCCAGACAACATCACTATACAAGGCACCAGCGCTGGGGCCTCGTCCTGTCATTACCAGTCCATCTTCCCAGAGCGTAAATTTAAACGTGCGATTCTTGCAAGTGGAACTTTTTTCGGGTTAGGGGCTTTGCCTCTCGACAGGCATCAAGCGATCTTTGATCGGCTGTCGGGAATTGTCGCCCCGGGTGTCTCCTCTGATGACGCCCTGCAGTCGCTGTTACTATGCAACTCCAGGGAGCTCACTCACAGTACAAGTTGGACCGTTTGCCATCCACTCATTGATGGCTCCCATGTCTCTAGGAGCTTGCTCTCTGGGGACTCTTATGTCGATGGCCCTCCAGAAATCATGGTCGGTTTTGCTGCTTTTGAAGATGAACTTGCGGATCTCTTCATCAACGATCCATTGACAATGAAGCCAAAGTCGGACGCGCAAATTTTAGAGAGCTTCAAGTCAATCATCATGGCGAATCAAGTTATTGCAACTCCGGAAACATTTCCGTTTGATAAGCCGGATGTTCTTCAGTCCTATGATATCAGCAGTGCCGTCGAAAGGCCATCCAACAACCTTAAACATTGGTCGCGCCTTATAGGAAATCTTTTGTTTGACATTACAAGCGTGTACACGGCAACCACTTTCGACAAACATGGTGGTGACGCGCGAGTGTGGCTATATCGTTACGACGCAACTAACACGTATCCCAAAAGCCACTCGTACCGTGTCGCGCACCACGGCGTAAACGATTTATTTCTCTTCAACGTGGCGCCTGAACACATTCCGCTTGAGGACCAACCTTCTTGGAACGCTACTGTAGAGCGGACGCAGAGAGTGTGGATTGACTTTGCCAATGGAGAGTCTCCATGGACACCGTGGCGACATGAGTCTTCAGTGGAAACGATTGGAGCAGCTGGGCCAATCTATACGTTTGCAGATAATGGCCAAAGCCGTCTTTATGATACTATGGAAGAGTGTGTTGGCTCGAAAGTAGCTCAACAATATCAGTCTTTGTTAAGATCGAGTCGCCTCTGGAACAACAAACCAAGCCAATGTTAAGATCAACATGGCAAACAGGCTAGAGACTAAAACCAATAACTCGCTACATGGTGGCAAAACATATGCAGGCGGTTCAAGTTTGATCAGTAATTAGAAGGCACAAGTCGTGACGTATTTGTCTCCATGGCCTGTTTAGTGACTCTAGCCTCTGACAATATACTGGTGCTGGTTTGCATAAATTTCATCCCGCGGCATAACAAAAAGCGGGTCCACCATTTAACCATTGTCTTGCTGTGACTTTTATAGGCGTACGGAGATGTATGGATATTGGGAGTTAACAGAAATCAGCGTCATCTACATTTGCACGACCCGCACTATTTTCAAGATCCGCAAGCACGTTCACGAGCTGGACTCAGACTACAACCTGAGATCGGTTACCAGCTCCGAATTCACCACTTACAACGGGGCTGAGTCCACAAGAAGAATAGGCGGCGATGTCAGCCTGTCCATCCACACCCGTGTCGTCTACCAGTAGACGACGACTGCCGTCAAGCTCGTACCGAGTCGGCCACAAAGCCACAATTCGGAAGCCTTTGCTCGGCATCGAAGTTATGAGTATAAAAACGCCGCCTGGTCGTACTCCAAATGCGCCGTGCACTATTTTGCAGCGATTTTGATAACCTGGAATTCCGGCCAGTGCGAACCGCATCTACTCTCTGGTCCACAACGGTCAGTCTGTTGCGCCGGTCGCATACATGAGCGCCTTTGTGCTGCCTTTGTAAGGCTTCTGGAACAGTATCATCTATGTTGTCATGTCGTGGGACGCCTGCAAATAACTGCTCCAGGACATCAAGCAGAAATGTCAATATATCTGTGTTAAAATAACCACCGAAACCAACAGCGTGAACCGTTCTAGAACCGGGTGCGTTTAGGAAGGGCACATGAAGCGTCGTGTTGCGAAAACGAGCTGCTATCCATCTTTGGTGGACGTACAAATGTAACGGCTTTCGCTGGACCCGTCTATCTACACCCAATGGCATGCAAAGGTCAGTCCTTTGATGCGGCAATGCTGCGACGGTACAAGAGCACGAACAAGGTCGAGTGTGACTTGGATAAAGCGATTGTTTATAAGGATGAAAAGAGAACTCCTAAGGATAACTCTTACTGATACTATTTACACAATAAAGTGAGACATTCGTTAAGCGGGGGGTTTCACGTAGTTCCCTCACAAATGCCAGCCAGCAAGAACGGACATCGAGTTCCCTGCGCAGGCACTTTGCCAGAGCACAGCTTTCACATTCAGAGCCAACATGAAGGAGGCGCGTCCGGAAATGAAAGCTGATATGGTAATGTACCAGAACCCAGGAGCGCGAAATTATGCTCGTGTTATTGATATGCGAGCCAACTGAGACGTTCAGGGGCCAAACAGAGGTCACCTTCCACCTCCGCTGTTTGAGTTAGAAGTGGCGGATGCGGCAAGGCAGCGAAAGCGAGATATCAATGAGCAAGAGGCTAGGGTGGACACGCGACTTTGCTTTGAGACCGCATGACAGCACAGTCGAACGATCGACTAGAACTCAATGGCTCCGAATCAGGATAGTTTAGCCACACTATCAAAAGAATATATTGCCGGCAAAGGCATATAATATTGAATGATAACTGCCAAAATAAAGGCCCCAAGGATGTGTAGATCCCAAGTGGTGATTCGCCCCAGAATTAAAGTACATTAGAAGATACGTGCTGCCCATGTAATACGCATATGGTGGTCATTAGCTGTGCAGGTGACATGTTGTTTGAAAGGCCAGAGCAGATTATTGTATGCACATTATCAGCGAGTATAATCACTGACTAGTGTTTGCGATCTCAGTATGTCTCAACTCGAGAGCTTGGTAGCTGCATGGTAGGGTCGTTGAATCCGACCTTTGGGCCAGAGTACATGTCGCAAACTCCAGAGGTGAAGGCGGGGATCTGTCCAATGGTAACTCCCGTGACAAGAGGCTGGTACCGAAAACACCATCCATTCTCAGGTTGTAATCCCTTTGCTTGCTGCAACTGCTGACTACAAGAGTTCGCATTGCTTTGCGACTTAACTGAGGAGGTGTCCTGCAAACTGCAGGCGGGAGTAGTGGGAATTGGGTGACTGTAATTGCCGTCCTGGATTACGGAGCTATGTTCAGAGACAGCAGAGAAGCTAGCTGGGCTACTGCATATGGGGGTCATGTTTCCGATGTTGTAAGGCACCTCAAAGGGTCGGTCGCTCAACTTTTTGTCGTGGAATGTGGTATGATTCAGGAACAATGGTGTTCAATGTGGCGACTGCAGAGTGCTTCTGGTCTATGACATGGTATGGCTGCCGGCGTATGCCAGCAGGTTGATGAGCCATTTGCATATTGGCGTCCTGGCTGTTATATTCTTCGGCTTCAGCGCGCATACTCTGCCGGCGGTTCACTTGTTGGCTTATGCCGTATTAGTTTACAGGGTGATAAACATTGACAAACGAGGAGGCAAGGTGCATCGGATAGCCATGAGCCAATGTGGAAGGAGTGATGACCTCCTGGATCGGCCAGTCCATTTGACTAGGAGTGAGAGGAGAATCGCCGATATCTGATTCTGAGGTACAATCAACAAGAATCTCGTTGGATTCAGGGCCGCCTTGGTGGGATCGTCGCTGGTGTTTAGCCATCGTAGTCTTGCGGCGGAAGCTGTTATATTTTGTCAGAATCAGAAACCGCCTTGAACACAGATGTCAACTCACCTTTGCAAACATCCATCGTGGCTGCATTTGTATGGCGACCTGTCAGTGTGGATGTGCCGGTGGCGGGCAAGAGATGAAGACTATATTCAATGTAACTTGAATGATCCTATGCCAGAATGAGAATGGATCCCAACTCACGTCAGAGAAACGGTTCCCGCATCCGACATGTTGGCACTGGTATGGCTTCTCGCCGGTATGTGTACGGATGTGGACAGTCAAGGCACTGCGCTGAATAAATCTCTTGCCACAGCCGGGTGTTGCGCAAGTGTAAGGCCTCTCATTTGTGTGAGTTCGGTAGTGTCGCTGCAAGTCTGACGGGCGACGAAAACTCTGTGGTGCGTGGTAAGTATAATATTTTTTGTCGCTGGATTTCGATGTGATAGAGTACAAACCTTGCTGCAAGACTCCACTCACAATGCAAAGTTCGAGTCGCAGGGTTACGAATCCCCATTGTGAGAGGTAATGGTTTTGATCTAAGTTGAGTGGTGTGTCTAGTAATGTATGTGAGAAGTTTCGAGAATGCTGCTGCAGACGCTGGCAGGTTGCGCGAGAGAGCTCGGTATCGTCACCAGCACAGAGTAGCAGAACTGTGTACAGATAGCACCGTTATGTGTAAACCAAAAAGAGACCTGGGAATCTGCTTCTCGTTGATTCGTTTTATGTTTCCTTCTTGCGTGCCCAAGACTTGCCAGGAGTCTCCGTGAATTTTTATCCGTGAGGCGATTGGTATAAAAAGTGTTGTAGTTTTGGCAAGAGCATGAACCTGTTTCCTACCGAGCAATGGGGTTGGCAAGTATTACATGTAATGGCAAAGCATATGAAAGACAATGATGGGGAAGACACCAGGCCAAGTGAAGGGGGAGATGTCTTCCGAACGAATGTTCAGGGAATGACAGGCAATCTGTATTCAAGGATTGATAGTACTGGTGGACTAACAAGATGGCGAGATGGGGACGTGGTATATGATCGCAGATAGCGAGCAAGGATTTCACGAAGCCCGTTTTTGACATTACCAGTGCAGTGTGCACCGGAACCTTCTGGTAGCCCGCCATCGCCATTACCACGGCGAGTCAACCCGCACTGTCCTGGACTAGTTCCAAAATTCATATTAAGCACATGGCTCTATGGCTCCCTGCCGCATGGCGACCACCGGTCTATCTCACTGTGTCTGCTGAATCATGTCTTTGTCATCCACCGCTAACCGAGTCAATTCTAGTGCAATACCACCCTTTCCTCAGAGGCCACGCACATATGTCAGGAAGCACAGAGTAGTTGAGACATGTCAATCTTACCACCGTGGTTGGAAATCACCTGGAAATCAGGATGACAAGCACCAGACCCCACACCAACGAGGAAGGCAACATATGATTCGCACGTGACGATCAAGATGCGTTTTGGCTGATGTTGAAGACAACGGCTTTATTCGAGGGTGTCCCTTGTCTAGCCGGAGTAGTCAGACCTGCAAGAGATACTGTTCACCCGGAAGGGACAGGCAGATGTCACCATGGAACCAGCGCCTGTTGCAGAGACTGGCGCGGCTTATGCGACAGGGAGCAGTTTTTCGGTTCTGGCTGGAGTGGCCATTTTTGGCTTCGGAAATGATTGGATGCGCCGAACCACCCTCTCTTTCTTCCGATGAACTGTGGATAACGACTCCACTGCATTCGTGCAGTGATGACGACGGTAAGATTAGGGTGCTTTCGTGGGCAGTCCCGATGTTGGGCGTATGTGCATTGAGTCCTTTCCACCACTGCTTTTTGCTGCGTTTGCCCTCTAATCCATTTCATACACATCGTCACTTTAACAAGCATCCCTCGGTACCCTCTTAACGATCCTAACTTTTCCTGCATATTCAAATGTTAGTCTAAAATTGCATGACTTGGTATCAAGGGATGTCGACTACCACGGTCTTGGCAAGATAGCTTGTAAGGACTTTGGGGTCTGGCAACAGCCAATTCAAGCTGTCTCTGGGGAATTTTCTTTTTCAGCGGCCAACTACGAATTGTCGGCCAAAAATGTGACTCCTTGTGTGTGTGTGTCGTAATTGGGCTTCATTTTTCGGACTGAGGCATCGACTGTTCAGGCCGCTGGAACAAGGATTTCAAAGCTCAAATTGCTACATATTCCAAATGTTACAGTAAAGTATTGAAAGGTATTATTAATATGTCATTTAGGAGGATCACGAGTGTTCCTGTTTCAGAGTTAGGAAAACACGGTCCTATGTAACAAACGCAATATGGCCACATTGGAGAATGAACCAGTTATGAAACATCTCATACCAAACCATACGATTATTATCCAATCTATCGATATATTTGATGTCTATCCTGACAATAATTACAATTGTCCGACCCGCACACTGCAACGAGACGTGAGCAATTCCAGAAGCATTTACACCGTAACTGTTGGCGCCCTGGCCTCTGCGACGATGAAGGAATTGTTGTAACTGATGTCGAGACTTTGCTAACGTGTCCTATATCCGCAGTGTAGGTTATGCACTCTAGAGCAGATGACCCTTAGTTAATTTTCCACGTGCCTCAGAGTACGCGATTATATTTTCTGTACCTAATGGGATCAGGCAAGTTTTTTAAAGCCCTAGTCTTCGGGTAAAGAGGCTGATACTTATTCCCAAACCACTCTGTGGGAAAGTTTACTTTTATACTCACTTCGTGACAGCTCCAAGATGACACTGAGGACTGGTATTTGAAGCCCAATTATCCACACTATTTGAATCTGAAAGCGATAAGCCCTGCACATAGATGTTGGTCACCCCTTCATATAGCCATCCGCAATTCCCCACATCATCAACCATTTCGTCTACTTCGACGCTTGATGGTTCCAAGAATTATCACTCAAATGGGTTCTAATCCAGAACGCTCTAGGCCTTCCTCCCACGCACTCGCAGATCAGACGGTTCGGGCAGTGTGTGCCTGCCGTCAAAGGGGATCACGAGCCACTGGAAAACATTGGATGCAGGCTTCTTTGAGAAGAAACCCTGCTATTCGGACACAGAGGTGCTATCACAGTGACTCTGCATGTGTCAATGGCGCCTGAACTCAGGTAATTCGACCTTGCTTTAAAAGTTTCTACGTCCCGTGATCCAGGCCTAGTAAGCCAGAGAACAGGTACAACATGGATGAAGCAGGCATCATAGAAGGTTTAGTAGAAAGTGGCTTGGTTGTTGGAAGTTCGAAGAGACGCTCTGTTCACAAGAAAACGCCTCGTTCAAGGGCCTGGACGTCCTTTATCGAATGCGTGTCGGCTACTGGCCGAGCACTAACACCCTTGGTTATATTCAAAGGGAAATCCGTTCAGCAACAATAGTTTCCACATGATTTAAGTTACTTCAAATATTGGCAATTCACAGCGACCAAAAATGGCCGGACTCCGGACCGAACTGCAGTAGAGCGGCTTCAAAAGATCTTCATTCCCAGGACCCCACCATCTGACCCTTGCGAGAGAAGATTGATAGTTCTAGACGGCCACGGAAGCCATGAGGCTGTGGACGTCATGTATCTATGCTACCAGCATCAAATTCACCTGCTGTATCTCCCTCCTAGCACATCACATGTACTGCAATCTCTCAATTTTTCTGTCTTCTCACCTCGCAAGCACTTCTACCGCAAAGAGGTCATATTTCTGAGCCTTTTGATCGATTAAAACCCTATTGGTAAGCAAAATTTCCTCCTATGCTATCAAAAACTCGTGAAATCAGCAGCGGCCTCTGGCCAGTATTAGCCGCAAAACCTCTTTCAAGCCGTCTCCTGCTAGAGAACAGCAACAAGGGTAAGAGGAATGTACCAAATGCTACCGATGATTAAATTCACCATTATCAATCGAATGTTGGACGTCGGAGGCATCACAGGTCGCGTGGCCTACTCCTAGGAAGTCCAATGATCTTATGGCTCCGGTACTACATTTTAGTTAGCTAGAAAGCGGTATGCCTACGAAACGATTGCTCTTCAGGAAGGTTACAAAAGAGTTTGACAAAAAGGGTAGCCTTCTTGCAAAGGCTCAATTAAATATTCAGGCGCCAGAAGCACAGCTAGAGGCTGCCAGGCCGAAGAGAAGGAGGAAGGTAGAAACCAGACCAAATTCGAAGTTTGCTGAAATTAAGGCAATACAGCGCGCGCAAGAGAAGACTGATGTCGCTGAAAGTAAGAAGGAAGATGGAGAAGAATCAGAAGTATCTGATGATGAGGAAAATTTGTTGTAGTTCAAACTGAGTAGGCCAATAAATTAGGATACATCGGTGGGCTTTTTTGGGTGGCACATATGAGGCGGCCTACAGCTATGTGCAGGGACTTATACGACCATTCATTGCTCAGTCATCGTGAAACAGACAGTCGGTATCTGGTCCTTGCCTTTTGCATAGCATCTTCGTAGCATTAATCAATAAAGTCTCAGTTTCATTCGAATTGGAGAGTAAGCTTGTAGTAAATTAATAGAAGCTGCTCTGAAAGTCGAGCAAGGCGATTGCAACATTAACAATTTCTAGGACAGTCCTCTTTTGAACCATCTTTCGGGCTACTCCGTGAGAAGGTATGACAGGTACAATGCGATCGAAGCCCTTCGGTGGGGTAAACACTGAGTAGAAGATTTACCACGCCGTCCCCCCAAGCAGCGCAAATTCTTGAGAGTGGTGCCAAGCTCATCAAGACAGTGGTGCATGATGCTGGTATACGAGCACTTGAGTGGCCGCCCCGTTTCGGATCCGCTGCCAGTTCCGCAGCCGTGGTAATATTCCCACTTGCACAGAGCACGCATTATTAGTGTTTCATGTGTATAACCGTTTGAGAGCAAAAGCTCGTTGGTGCGCAACCGCGCTCTCTGTCGGCTCCGAAAAACACAACCCTTCTGATTTGTGCTTGTCCAGCCACCAGCTTAAATCTACGGCACTTCACCGCAAAATGACCATTTCCCCGCGGCCAACTGCCCCTGCAGCGGGGAAAGTTTGCTTGGTCCACAGGAAGAAGAGTGGATGTCTCAGACTACTACCGCCCAGTTGATCCCGACCCCAGTTTCGTTTCGTACAACCCCGGTCAGAGCTGACCATCATCTGAGTGACTATAGTTAACTGGCGACACTGGTGCTCTCGCCCTAAAATATATATTCCCTCGCTGTCTCGTCCATTTTTTCTTTGACTTTCCTCTCGAATCCCTCTTCAACCCTCACCCACTCTCCCTGGTGTTTCGCAATCTGTATCATCTCGGTTGCTACCATGTCTGGCCCTCCTTCGCGCATCCGGTCCATTGTAGGCCATTTACGACCGCAGACTCAGTGTCAACCTCAACCACCGCCGCATATTCACCATCTATCCCCCACCTTCTTCCTCGAGCGCGCCGCTGCTGTCGAATCCAATGCGGATGCCATCTTTCACATAACAACCAATGGTGTCGCTGTTCGCCGTTCATACCAAAGTTTCGCGGACCGAGCCCGTGGCCTAGCCTACTATTTCAAGAAATACAACCTAACTCCCATTGGCATCTTAGCACCCAACACACCGGCCTTTCTGGAGCCAGTTTATGGTATTGTCGCCGGCGGCGGCGTGATTGTTCCTGCCAATTACCGGTTGCAAGAGGACGATATCGCCTACATCTTTGAGTTTGCTGAGGTAGATTGTATCATCGTGGACAAGGAGTTCGAGAACTTGCTTGGTGCCTTTACGAGGAAGCATCCTCAGGTGCCATTGATTGTTGATCTGGCGAGTAGGGTAGTCCCACTCGGAAGGAAAACAAGTGCTAATCCCTCTGTTCCTGTAGGACACCGATGCCACTGACGGTCCCACATGCGAACCGTTCAACCAAGCTATTCTCGAGGGCCTGGCCTATGACACAGAGCAAGGTAGCTACGCTTGGGCTACTTTGCAGTCAAATACCGAAGATGGCATGCTGGCTATTCCGTTCACATCTGGCACAACATCACGACCCAAAGGCGTCGTCTACACTCACCGAGGCGCATACCTTGCAGCTGTAGGAAATATTATTGAATCTGGCCTCAACCACGGACGGTACCGCTACCTATGGACTTTACCTATGTATTTACAACAAGCTTCACCTTGCAAATCGTGAAGTCGAGGTTAACTCTTCCTTTTTAGGTTCCACGCCATGGGGTGGACGTTTCCCTGGTCGGTTGTGGCTGTTCGAGGGTTGAACGTGTGCCTTCGAAAGATAGACTACCCACTCATCTGGAAGCTGCTGAAAGAAGAGGGAATCACGCACTTTAATGCGGCTCCAACCGTTAATACTCTGCTGGTAGCGGCCAAGGAGGCTATAAAGCTCCCACATCTAGTGCAAGTAACTGTAACAGCAAGCCCGCCGGAGGGCCATCTCTTTGAACAGATGGTAAGGCGAGCTCTTGATGTCGCTGACATGGGATTTGCGTATACTAATTTATGCTCCTTGTCTAGGCAAACCTTAACCTCATGCCTGTTCACGTTTACGGAATGACAGGTGAGTATCTCTGAGCAACATGGCACATGTCAATGACAACCGCTAACTCTGTTAGAAACCTATGGTCCCATCACGAAAAGCTATCAGCTCCCGGAATGGGAAAGTCTCCCCGCTCAGCAAAAGTACGCTAAGATGGCTCGCCAAGGCCATGGTTTCGTAACAAATTTGCCCATTCGCATCATTAAACCTAATCAACCAGAAGGTATTCTTATCGATGTTGCCAAGGACGGTCAAGAGATTGGAGAAATCATCTTTTCGGGAAACAGTAGTTTGGGAAAAAAAGGATACCAAAAAGCTAGCATGGGTCTCCCATAGCGGCATGTCCTGTGTTGCGCATTACACTCCGGAGACTTGGCTGTCTGGCATCCCGGCGGGAGCGCACAGATCCTGGATCGCGCCAAGGATATCATCATATCTGGTGGCGAAAACATTTCTTCCGTGGCGCTGGAGAGTATGCTCGTCCAACACCCGGATATTCTAGAGGCTGGTGTTGTGCCAATCCCAGATTACTACTGGGGTGAGAGGTCAAAGGCGTATATCACGGGGAAGATCAAGAAAACCGATTTATGGAACTGGGCTAAGAAGGCGCCAAAGGCGTAAAGTACCGGGGGGGGGGGAGTTTTCAGCCGTAATTGATGCTCTTTCATATCGGAAGTCACCAAATCCGGCCATCTCAATGTTTCATGATGACATTGTGCCTCCGGTCTGAGTGAAGCTTATGGCGGTACTTTGGCCCAAGAAGGTGCAAAGCAGTCTATTTGCTCTGGACATGGACATTCTTAAAATTCATCGGAGATGTGCTTGCCCTCTAAGATATTTCCACCCGGCGTAGTTTATTTGAGATTGTGCTTAGGCTTAGGCAGTAATCAGCAGCCTAGGGAAATACGCGCCCTCCAACCGACAGGCTGCATGGTAACGTCTCTCTGTCAGTGGTTTTGCTACTCGTCTTGCGCGCACGCTGCAGCACAAAAGACCAGGTGGCATTCGGGCACCCAGTCTTTACCCGGTATCTAGCCGCAACTGTGGGCAACGTCGCCCATATCATAATGGTTCCTTGTTGGAAACTAGATCGTCAAAGATGGGTCGATAGCCAGATGCTTCGGTTGAGTGCATGCCGATCCAAATATGAGATCGTGCCGTCTAACCTGCTCTGGACAATTGCCGAGCGGGCCTGGCTTCTGTGCAGCCTTGAAAGGCTGGGTATGACTTTCGGGTTTGGCCCAGATGGGGTACTTCCAAAATGGGACTGAAAGTGGCTTCACATGGTAGTCAAGACAATAAAAGAGTGGTGCCCAGGGTTCCAAGACAAAGATGAAGCAAGTGACGCCGACTCCCTGCAGCCGCAAACAATCGGTAGCAAATTCCCTTGTCCGTTCACTCAGAATGGGAGGCTATCACTTCAAACACGAACGCCTTAGTGAAGTTATTGGGCTGGAACGTGGAACGGACATCGTACAGTTCCGCGGGATACCTTACGCCGCCATCCCAGCTCGATTTCGGCAAAGTACTCTGAACGACACTCTGCCCTCACAACCTTTTGATGCAAGACAACCAGGGCAGGTTTACAGACCCTCGAGCTTTTTGGGTGGAATTCCCGGTTGGCCCTTGATATCTTCCAAAAACAGCCCATTTTGTCCTCAATTGCTCATTAAACCCGTTGCCTTTTGGGACCAACCGCCAGGCGAGGACTACCCCGTCCTGACCGCATCCAAAAGCGACTGAGTACGGGTGTCTGAATCTTAACATCACCGCTCCAACCGGAGCTCTTGAGAACGCAGAAAATGACAAGGTTCCTGTGCTCGTGTTCATTCATGGAGGCGGCTTCATCTCCGGATCACAATGCATCGCCTTCAATGGCCGAGAGATTTCTGACCCTACGAACTTGATCCAAGTGAGCCGTAAGTGTAATCAGGCTGTCATTGTTGTAACGATCAACTACCGGGTTGGTCCGCTGGGTTTCCTTGCATCAAAAGATTTGGTAACTTACAACAAGACACACGGTGAGCCTGTGGGAAACTATGGGTTACATGACCAGGCTCGGGCCCTAGATTGGGTCAGCCGGTTCATACACGGCTTTGGTGGTGACCCAGGCAATATCACGGTTAATGGTACCAGCGCAGGAGCCATCTCGACACACTACCACACGCTGTTCCCGGACCACAAGTTCAAACGCGCCATCCTCTCCAGCGGAACCATCATCGGCCTGGGTCCCCAAACCATGGATGAACACGAAGCCAACCTTTCCAAGTACGTGGAGGCCGTGCCCAACTCGAACCAACCAAACTGCACGACAGTCGAGCTCTTGCAGTCGGCGCCTGTGCAGGAGCTTGTGACTGCCGTGCCAGCTTTCCTTTCATACCCCTTAGTGGATGGCCAATGGGTAACGCGAGATGTTCGGAACTCGCTTGCAATCGAGAATCCACCAGACATTATGATAGGGAGCTGCGCGTATGAGGTAAGCTGTGGCCCAGCAGCCGTGCCATAAGGAGGTCGAAGCTAACACACCAACCTTCACAGCAAGATGTCAGCGAGATGCTCCTAGAACACGCCACAACAACAAAAACCTTGTCCGATGACAGGTTCCTTCTTACTGTCAAGGATATTCTCTCTACAAACGGCATTTTCCACGATGCAGTAGACCTATTGATTGCCGACCGGGTCATACGGGAAGCATATAATATCCGGAGGAACGACTCTGCCGATTTACAGAACTGGGCCGCCCTCATCGGAGATATCACGTTGCGAATTCCTCTGGTCTTCATGGCATCCCTCCAGCCCGACCGACCAATGCTCATATATGAGATTACCGCGACCAACCCTTTCACTAATAGCTCTATGCATTACCAAAAGGCTAATCATGGCATCAATGACTTCCTACTGTTCGATGTCGCCGAAGACGCGGTCCCAGAGAAGCATCTGGAGGAATGGCGGCGCGCTGTAGCGGCCCTCCAGTCTGTATGGTTGGACTTTTGTCATGGACTGACGCCTTGGCCGCCAGCCAAAAGCTCTGGCATAGGCTTCGGCCCATTTTACAGAATCGATAATACTGTTGGCGGAGCCGTGTGTCAAACTTTGGACGAGCTGGTCGGGAAGCCAACGGTCAAAAGATGGTCAATTGTTTTGCGTCAAGCTCGCAAATTCCAAACGCAGAAGTAGCGTGCGTCGTAGCTGATGGGAGAGTCTGCAGGAGGTCAATATAAAAGTCGCATAATACACATGCTTACGTTGCCATTGGGCATGGCATATTTGTTGGTCCACAATGTTCAATGGACTTTCCAATCTCAAAAGATACAGGTAGGCAGGTGTCGCGAAAAACTTTCAACTCACTAATGCAGCTCAAGCATTCTTGGGGTGCATGTCGTCCTGGAGATCCCGGAAGTGGTATTTGGAGCTGGTAGCCGGCCTGCATGAATTCGCACTACCGAGGGAAACAGTCGCAGGACAAAGCTAGAAGAGCGACAAATTTGCAGCAGTACCCTGCTAGAACCCCATGTAGGAGACCTGGGACTCAAAAGAGGCATGACTCGACGAGGATGCACACCCGCAGCTACACCGCAGATATACGTCGTTGAAGCCCGCTCGCAGTCTCGTTACAGCTATTGCATAAATGCGTCTTGATTTCTGCACTCGTCTGAGGACTTGAGATAGTAACTTTGCAAGAAAACGAGATACTCTATTAAGCTAGGCAGACTATTGACCAGAGCGCCCCGTTACCCCTAACATCCAGCCCAAGGCTTCGTTGGCGTCTGCAACAAACTGTATCGAAGCTTCAAGATCAGGCAAGGCGATGAAGCCGTGAGGATAGCCCGGATAGACCTTCAGTTTCATGTCCACGTTGTGGTCTTCCAGAGTCCTGGCGTACATCAACCCATCGTCTCTCAACGGATCCAATCCAGCCACTTGAATAAATGTCCGCGGAAGCTTTGACGACGAGAACGAGTCACTCATGTTGTCGGGTGACCGTTCTGGGGAGTCCTCGTCAGGCGCGTACAAACTATTGATAATGTCCAGATCCGGCGACCTGAGGACCGGAGACTATGAATTGGGCTCTAGCAAGCCAAAGGTGCTTGTACTTTTCAGGTACATGCTTTTCAGACATGAGTATGGGAAAGATAAGCCACAGGCCCGTAATTTTTTGTCGCAGCGGGTTTACGGTCGCCATATGGGTACTGGTGACTGCTAGGTTACCACCGGCTGAGCCGCCACACACAATGAAGCCTGCTGACGGATCAGCCCCAATGCTTTCGGCGTTTTCTGTGACCCACTCCAGGCCGTCCCGAATATCGTTGCCTGGAATCGGGAAAGGGTGCTCTGGTGCAAGCCTGTATGAGAGCGCAACGACGGTTGCCCCGTGTGTTGCAGCGATGATTCGGGCAAGCGATGCCAACTGTAGGTTGCTGCCAAGGATGAAGCCACCGCCGTATATCAACACGATAAGGGGGCTACCTTTCGAAGGAGCGCCTGGTGAGCGGAAAATCCTGGTGCTACTCTGGTGGCCGTCGCGAGTGGGGATGAGAACTACGCGGTCTTCGACTCCGAAAGATGGTGCGGACTCATACGCCGCTTTCTCAGAAGAATCATTTTGGTCGCGTAGCTTCCGGATATCTGAGCAGTCTGTGGCAGGTAGTGGAACCTTGCTCATGATCTGAACCGTGGTCAGCGGTCACTGGTGCGTTTGTATCAGTCAGTATCGACGCCCCACGACTTACCTGGCTCAGTTCTAAAGCGTATTAACCCAGGCGTAATACCGCCTCAGGGGAGTTGTAGTCTTGAATGGAC
This sequence comes from Fusarium oxysporum f. sp. lycopersici 4287, assembly GCF_000149955.1. NCBI lineage: Eukaryota > Fungi > Ascomycota > Sordariomycetes > Hypocreales > Nectriaceae > Fusarium > Fusarium oxysporum. The sequence continues at coordinate 1,334,605 of NC_031000.1, forward strand.
ATTGTGAGTAGGGTTCCGTCGAGGTAATTTACCGAACGGTAATTTACCTATCTGACCAAGGTTTTTGACGTCAGAAACCTCGAGGTATTTTGCATGTCAAAAACCTCTCATTGGCCAATGCCCATTTCATCTCCACTATTTTCCATATCGGTCTCTTCCCAACCCCAGCCATCCACAACAATGGAGTCTTGGAAGGCGTTTTCTATCTTTATCAGCCAAGCAACGTCAACTGTCTCCCAACCATTCGGTTCTGCCGGATTATCTTTGACCGTCTTGAGCCTCTTTAGCACCCGACTGTTCATATAGATGAAAGTGACCTTATCGGTGCTAAGTGGACTAAGCCGATTCCGAAGCTTACAATGAAGGTAGTTCGTAGCACTAAAGGAACGCTGTGAAGGAACAGAGCGCAGAAGGGAATTTGGTGATAATTTGTGTGCTGCATCGGTTATTTGACGCGCTAAACCTATTCCGTACACCAGCTAATCCTAATATGGCCACTCACTAAGCCTAAAATGGGAGAGTTTTTGACGTAAATTACCGCCAAAAACCCCCTTTAGGAATTTGACGGTCAAGAACGGTTTTTGACGGTCAAAAACGGAACCCTAATTGTGAGTGCTCGGGCAACGGGTGATGATAGAGCTCGGGACTTTGGGAAGGGATTTTCTGGGCAACAAGGCAAGGTAACAGGCGAAATTGCACCTCTCTATAAGCGTCTCGGTGGAAATTCGATGATGTCCGGGGCCCGGAACATCGGTGTCGCGATGAATTCCGAACACATCTGTGCTAGTCCGAATCTGGAAAATATCCGGAGCAGGCCGAGCAGGCGCCTGCCCAAGGGCCGAGTTGTCGGTCCGACACATGCTACAACAGGCTGTGGAGGATTGAACAAATTGAAGCCTCGCATTTTGTTGGGGGAGGTTGACCAGGGAAATCCCATGGAGCCTTGCATAGAAAATCCAATTAGGAAGATGGGTTGGCTTTAAGCTCATGGGAAGACTTTGACGAAGGCAGAGATAATAGAGCCAGTAAAATACGGATTGTGACAGCCCAAGGCAACTAGTGACTCCTTGCCTCCAAGTGCTCATGGTTGACTGTGAGATATTCGAACTCGCTCCCACAGTTCGCTCTCCTGGTGACAAAACCGGCAAGACTGCTTCCAGGCGAGAGATCACGAGGTGTTATTCGCCCTGCCCGTTTCGCTGTCTATTTCTTCCATTCAACACCACATATTGGAACGAAAAGAACCGTCTACAAAACACCCACAGGACTCATCAAGGGATATGACACGCGTAGGAGCATTATATAAGTTGGCGGTCATTGGAGGCTCAGGAGTTGGCAAAACTGCATTAGTCATACAGTTTTGTTTCCAGCATTTCGTAGAGGCGGTAAGTTCAGTCAACCTATGCCTCATTAAACCTTTACTGAACAGGCTGCAATAGTATGACCCTACCATTGAGGATTTGTATTCGATGCAGGCAACAATAGACGGCGAGCCAAGCACTCTGGAGATTCTCGACACAGCAGGTAAAGAGCTGTATAGCACATTTTATGAGCAAACCGTTAGATATGCCGAAGGCTTTATCCTTATTTACAGCATTACCTCTAGATCCTCATTTGGCTACATTGAAGGTCTTCTCCGCCATGTTACGTCCTTGTTCCCCGCCTCGGTATCGCGCTCCCATTGTAAGCCATCTACACTTGGGAGACTTCAGATACCCGTCATACTTGTTGGGAACAAGATAGATAAGGATATGAAACGTGAAGTCGCAACACAGGAGGGCCATGCAGGCGGCCGCTACATCCGCACCCGGGTGCGGCGGTTATGTAAGCGTTCGTCACCCACTAAACAACTGCGCGCAATGTTCAAATCTCAAGATCCAGAACGGCCATGAATTCCTAATTATCTATCTGAGTATAAATTCTGCTGCTCTTTACCATCCTTCTCGGCCGCTTCCCAGACCCCACGCGTGCCTCTTCTACTAGAAAAAAGACTGCTTTCCATCTCTACGGCTACCTGGGCCTCAACCCTGTCATCTTCTGCCTTGCTCCAATCTAGGTAGGCCATCATCTCCTCCTTGATCCAGTCTCTAGATCCGGTTGGCATCGTACAGCACTTTCCCATCTGCTTCCAGTCAAGGCACAATTGGTAGCTTGCCTTATCGTATCGTAGAGGCAGACCCAACGCCTTTTGATATGCCTGGTTAGTTTTAATACTTCCACGAGGCTGGGCCTTGTACCAAGCATCTCGAGCAGCAACATATCTCTGATAGATAGCCTGTGGATCATCATATCTTACTGTCGGCGCCGCCCCTGCCTGTGTCGATGATGCTGCCGGCTCTATGTTGGCTTTGCCGCCGACATTAACGACGATGCAGCTAGTACTATCCCTATCTGACCCGGCCTGCCCTGACGGTCCCGACGACGGTGCCAACGGCGTTAGCATTACCTGCCCCGATAATCCCGACGATAATGACGCTAACGATTATAAGATCTCCTCGTACCGCAGAGGGCATACTTTCGAGGTCATCTTATGACCTAGTGTGTGGCATCTGCTGCATTTAGGCTATGCTCTCGGTTATGCTACTGCCTCAACTGCCTCAAATGCGCTAGGCTCTCGCCTTGTGCTCGTTATCGGCTGATTACGACTCTCGTTATTGGCTTAGGGCTGTTCTGGTGGGTTCTAGCATAGGCTGTGGCTGAGCTATACATCGCTTCAAGTGCCAGTGGGGATGAAAATGCTCCAGTAAAAGGGCCTTCTTTTACATGGTAGTCCATGAGAGGTTGTGAAGCTCTGGCTGCAGGGAGCTTTAAGCGCCGAAAGCAACTGCTGTTGTTCTTGCACCTTGCGTAAAGCCTGATGTGAAACCCAGCCCCGTATAGCCTGAAACAGTACCCCCGAAATATCTAGCGGTATCCGTACCTGTTGAGAGACCCGTATATGTTTCAGTTCCTTCAATTGGTTGGCAATAGCAGGTCTTATGGCTTGGCAGGTATCAAAGAGATCTAGCGTAGATGTCTTGATGTGTGATTTTATCTGGGAATGAATTCCTTCCGCCCTAGGAAATTTATTAGTATCTATCTTCTATGGTTCTATGATCCCATAAGCTACCTGCCTTGAGGTAGCAATGTTGCCGAAGCGCAAGTGTTTATCTACCCATGCTTTCACGATCCTCTCTCTATAAGGTTTAAGCCAGAATGTCTTAATATACCCAACTGCCTCAGTGTATTTCTCGGCTTGTTTACGCTCAAAGCTAGCCAGACGCTCTTGAAATACCGCTTCAGTTGGTGAGGCTACAATCGAGTGCCAGGATGCATAGAATTCATCCCATGCTTTCTCTGGCTGGTCTCCGTCGCCCAGCAGAAAGACAGGTCGGCAATGCTGTAAGACCGCCTTGTTGATGTGCCAGAGGCAAAGCAGCGCCTTGGAAAATGGGAACCAGGTTGCGGAAGCATTCATAGCCGCTAGCCATCGGGCTGTCAAGATGACAGAAGGAAGGCTGTGCTTGTAGAGGGATCTGAGATGCTGCAAGGCCCACGAGTGGTCCTCTTCTGTCTCGCCGGAGAGAAATGCAAAGGCGATGCAGAATGAGCGCTGGCAGGAGTCAACGCCAACCATATCAAGGAGTTGCATAGCGTGTTTATTCGTCTTGTAAGTACAATCTAATATCAGGACGTCAGGATTGCTCTGCAGATATGCGATAGAGCCTGGATGGGCGAAGAAGATAGCCTTTAGCCGAGTATCTGCACCCAATCGAACCCGGCACCAGAAACCCCCCCTGTTGTTGGAAAATCCGGGGATCCCCCTTCCCTTCAGGATTCAGACTGTTAGTCTGAAAGTCCTAGATTTAAAGTTCAAAATCCTAGATGAAATCATCTAGAGATATAAACCCGAGAAGAACTTTCATCTCAATGGTTAACAATCAAGTTTCATAAAAATATATATATTTTCACCCAGCACTACTGCGCAAGATAAACAACATGGATTAAACTTTTCGTACCCCTCATGTACTTCTGAGGTGACCGAGATAAGTGGGGCGAGTCACATTGCGGAGATCCGCACGCATTGGGGAGATAGGAAGTTTTATTATTGTTGAGCCCGCAAGTTATAGAGCGCACTAATCCAGTTTGTGGCGTTCGGCATATCTTCGCATAAAAGCTTGTCACCCCGGTTTAAAAGCCACGGCGCCTCTGGGCATCGATGATTCATTCATCCACACTAAGAATTCAACCAACTCACCTGTTAGCTCCCCGTGACGTTCCATGAGCTACCATCAATTCAAGCCATGATGAACAACGAACTTCAGCTTGTTCTGGACAATACCTTGACTCGGGTTCTTCAGGCGCGCGCCTGTGATCAGTGCTATGCCCGCAAAGTGAGAGTGAGAGACGGCCCCTTTCCTTTTTACTTGGTGTATCTAGAACTGACTTGGTGCACCATGCATACAGTGCGGGCGGACGACGCCATGCAAGACTTGCTCACAGAGCGGTCTGGACTGTTCATATCGCATTAAGAGGAAGAGGAAGAGGAAGCCGGATACCATGCGGACAGACGGACCGGCCAGCCAAACGAACTCACCAGAGACCCCCGATTCATCGCCACCTGCACAGAGCCTTTCCGCCCTGCAAGGCACTCCAATAACTCTTGATTCTGCAGTGCGCTCGGTAGGATCTGAAGTTATTGCTGGTTCCAGCACGGACTTTGGCAGGCCACCCAATGCGGATGAAAATGCCGTCTTTGAATTCGCAGACGGTCAGTCGAATCTTGTATTTGACCCAAGTGAGATGCTGTCTGAGGAGCAGGCAGGGGTCGTCTACGCACAACCGCCCGACTCACCTCAGATATTTTATGTCAACCCTGGACCATTTGAATCACGGACGGGATTAACTCTTACGCCCTCACGCGTGCCACCAGGCGCACCATCAATCTTGGCATCACCATGGCCATTGGTAGCCTTGCAGCCCTTTGGATCGCTCACCTCTCCTATCGTCTCTCCTTTGAGTCCAACTCAGATGATGCACCTGGTCGACATCTTTCTTGGCCGCCTTCACCAGTCAATGCCCTTCTTCAAAAAGGCTTATCTGTTGAATAATATCAAGCTCGGTCGACACCAGAAGGATCGGTCGTTCAACGCTCTTGTTCATAGCATCTGTGCATACACTCTGTTCCAGCCCATACACGGTCAGGACAAGCCTACCCTGCCAGCCAGATTGGCATTGGCCGACATAATACTCTCTTACACTGCCGCTCTACACGCTGGCGCAGAATTTGGCCAGGAACCGACCCTCGAGGCCGTGGTGACGAGCTTCTTCTTATTTGGATGTCATTTCTGCCGTGGCAAACACAACGCAGCCAAGATGCGACTAATGGAAGCCTTGACTCTTGCTGAGATTCTGAACTTGCATGACCTTTCGAGCTATGGAAACGTCAGCCAGGACGAGGCTGATCGCAGGCTGAGAACTTTGACCGCTTTAGCAATTGTCGAGAGGTAAGTATCCCATCGCCATTTCAAAGAGAAAGTTTCCCTAAGACGTGACACAGAATCTATGCTCTACAACGAGGCTTCGTACTCCAAACGCCACGGTTGATGGGGACGGATATTATGAGTTTCTATGGCTTTGTTACTCAGTCATCTTCCCAGGAAGGCGACAACATCGAGGAACAAGTGGCCACAGACGGGATCCGTCAGATGATTGACCAAACCGACTTCGTAGACGACACTATCATACGCTGCTGGAAGAATAAGTGCCAGATGAACACTGGAGAAGAGCACATAGCCCTCGAGTCAGTAGTTTTACTCCTCACGCGCTACCGAAATCTTCCCATTCCGAACCCTGATGTCGGGAGAGACACGCAACAGGCCGATATTCTGATTACCCGTCACTGGATATGCAGCATGCTTTGGAGCCTTGCGTCCCGACACGGGTACACTTCTGCTTACGCGTCATCGATGGAGCTACAACCTGCTTACGCAATAGACATGGCAGAGGAGACGATCAGGACGTGTGCAAGATATCCCATCAATGTCCTGGAAACCCACGGTATCGGGTTGGCTGAGAAGCTGTATGAAATCGCAGTCAACCTCACACAAGTGGCTCAAGCCTGTATTCTTGACGCAGAAGAGGTCCAAAGTCCGATGTCTTCAGGCTTACCTGATGTATTGAGCCTCGATATCCCGAATGATGCCAACTCAGTATCATCATCATCTGATCAGATGAGTTGGACAGCTCAGATGCCGAGTGTTGAGGAATTCGGCCCGCCGGGCAGTAGAGCGAACAGAGTGACGGCCATTCAGAACAAATTCCTCGCATTGTTTGCTCTATTCCGTGGCGGAAACCACCCTTACCTCAAACCCTTTATGGACATCCTATCCGCCGTTAATTATCCAGAGGCTGCCGAGTCGCCAACGCCCATACTTTCAACCTGAACTGTATCTCCTGAGAGGTCATAAGGCTGCAATTTGTACCGCCCCAGTTTTTCCTGCTATTGCTTTCTGGGTGTTGTATCTTAATTGGCCGCAACCCCTCTTGGTACCGCGTTGCAGCCTTATGACCTCTCAGGAGATATATTAAACATCAATCTGAAAGAGAGTGGCCCCCAGCCTACATTAAGAGAATTGCCGAAGAGTCTGCTTCCGTCATAGTTAGTTAATGATCCGCGCTCTGTCGGTCCGACAAAGTGGTCAACTATGACTACCCCATCGCCTTTTTCCTCGAAAGAGCTAGGTAGATAAGCTAATCTAAACGAAATACCCGAGGTAGGCTGGGGCCTGGAGCACAACGTCGATTCCCCATGGGGTGAGTTGATGGACCTGCATGTAGCTAAATCCATATAAGTCGAGTAATAATCTTTTCCCTTGGTCGATACTACAACATCCCATCACGCTTCCACACTCGAGCTTCTTCATTCCCTCACCTCAGACACTTTCTATCTTCTCATCAAGATGCACAACTTCCCTAGCAGCCAGAGAGCCGGCAACGAGATATCGCCACCTAAGCACTACTGGTGGCAGAACATCCGTTTGATGATCTCAGGTAACTCCGAACTCATCCCATATCCCGCCTGTTGCCAATGTTGACTTGTGATTGCTCCAAGCTTTCTTTCTTGCCCTGTGTTTCTTCACATTCGGGTATGACGGGTCTGTCATCGGAGGCGTCTACGCTATGCCAGCCTTCATCTTCGACTTCAGCAGTCCCACCAACGTTGCACTGCCCGCAAAAGACATCTCCATCATGACAGCCGTCCTTGTCGTTGGGGCTGTCATTGGCACCGCTTTGGCTGCGTGGCTTGGCGACGTAATCGGCCGGAGGAAGACACTGTGGATAGCCTGTGTTATCAGTCTCATTGGTTCCGCCGTCCAGACTGGAGCTACAAACGTTGCTTTGATGACTTTTGGCCATACCCTTGCATGTGAGTTGAAGCGCGTCGGAGTCTGAGAACGAATGATTGATATATACTAACCTGTACGCGTGGGATAGATACTGCTTCGCTCATGATGCTTCCAATGGCCGCTGCTTCTCTTGGAGAGCTATCGCCATCTTCCATCCGTGGAGCCATGGTGGCCATTTCCATCGTCTCCATCAACGCTGCAGGGATCGTGTCTGGAGGCATCAATTTGGCAACTCACGCCGTCTTGAACTCGATGTCATACCGCCTACCACTGGGTCTCCAGTGCCTATGGCCAATCATCATAGTAATCGGTCTCTTCTTTGTCGTTGACTCTCCAACCTACTACATCATCAAGGGCAATGAAGCCCTGGCTCGTTCGAGTCTACGTCAAGTCCGCCAGGGCTACTCTGATGACGAGATCGAGATCGAGATAGCCACACTGAAACAGCAGACAGATGTTGAAACCGATCAGAATTCGGTTGTACTAATGGATCTTTTCCGAGGGCACAACCTCCGACGTACACTCCTTGCTCTCTCTATAGCCAACATGCAGCAACTCAGCGGAATCGCGTTCGCAACAAATTATGCCACCGTCTTCCTTTCTCAAATCGGCACGGCCAATCCTTTTCTCCTGACCCTAGGCCTCAACATACTGTCCGTTGGCGGTTCAATTGTTGGCGTGTTCTTAGTTGACTCGGTTGGTAGACGCACATTGGCTCTATCTACCTTCACCGCTCTATTCATCATCAACACTACTATAGGTGGCCTTGGGTTCGCTGATGCAACCAAGCAAATAGTACCCAGGTTGATGGCCGCTTTTTGTCTCATGTTTGGCTTCTTCTACGCTTGCGGCTTTGGTCCTCTTACCTATGTTATTGCGGCCGAGATGCCAACTGCTCGCTTGAGGAATAAAACCTCAGCCTTCGCATTCGCGTTGAATTCGGTTTTTGCACTTGTTGTAGCTCTGACTCTTCCTTATATCGCAAACGCAGACCAGTGAGTTATCCTCCGAGATCCAGATGGTGCGTGGGTATTCCGTTTCACTGACATAGTCAAGGTTGAATCTCGGTGCGAAAACTTATCTGATCTTTTCGATTTGGATGTTGTTCTGCATTACCATTGTATACTTTTGCCTCCCGGAAACCCGTGGACGAACGCCTGCCGAGCTAGATGAGCTTTTTGCTGCCAGAGTTCCAGCACGACAATTCAAAGGTAGGGTTCCCTCTGTTGATGGTATCTCAGTTTCTAATTGTGTATGAGTAGATTACCAATTCGATGTCGCTATTTCTCGGATCGATATAGAAACTGTCAAGGACGTTGACGTTAAGGTTCAGCGCGATGAGAGACTTGATTAATCTCCTTAAAGCCCTTGAGGATCGATGTAGTGGGAGGTTATGTATGGATATAATTCATCTAGATAAGAGAGACGTGTTGGACGGGCAGTACTTTCCTCATATGCTGGAAGTTTTATGATTTTACTAGATACAGCAACAACAAAAAGATCATAGTAAATTTAAATTAGTATGCAATATGTAAGTCTATATTCACAACCCTTTTTTACTTGTTAGAATGAAATCATTATTAGAATAATTAGAAAAAACACTTTAGAAGAATATTCGCTGTCACAAAATACCTGTTTATTCCTCTTTCTTTCTACCTAAATTCCTTACCGACAAAATAATCTTGTAGCATCCTCACAATAGTGGAGCTCGGCCAAATCAATCAATCGGCGTTGTAAGATGAAAGGGTCTTAGTAATGAATCGAAGGATATGTCTAGTTTCCCTTCTCGCAGCTCGTATGATTAGCCAGTCCTTGATTAACTTTGAGCGCTTTCTTGTTGTTAATATTGTGCTACGAATTCTCTTATAGATCGCTCAGTAACTCCTTACTGGAGGGCAACTAATCCATAGAGTACTCCAGTTTCTATTATTCTCGAAGGGGTCTTGTGTGGCTTTCTGGCTTGTCGGGCAATTTTGGTGGATTAATTACTGATAGAAGAAGCAGTGACGCTGGTGAAGCGGGGAATCGAACCTGAAAGGGTGGCAACTGTACTTTTACCTATTTCAGACAAATGCCGAATGATGGACGCCACTCGGGGATTTGTTGTAATGGGTTAAGCTGGTACTTGGATCTGCCACCCCCGTATCCTTTACTTTTGTTCTAGTGGCTAATCTAACCAATGGAGCTCCTTGGAAGGCAGTTATTATATAGTAATTTGGCTATGAAAGGATGGAAGCTGAAGCTTTTGGTACCCCGCTCGTACTGCTGTAATGACAGGGATAGGGTGGGGCGGGGTGCGGATTGCATGTATGTATGTATGTATATTTTTCGTCCAGGGGCCGTGAGGCCCGTAAAGTCCCCTATTGGGGCACAGGACGTGCTGGGCTAGAGTCTCTTGTGCTAAAATCTACGTAAAGCATTCGCAAATTACAGAACGGACCACTATCCAGCACATCATCGGCTCAAAAGCGCGTCCTGTCGAGCCTGGATTGCAGCCTGTTGGGCTCTGAGGAGATAGGGTAAGCTACTTTTAGCCGCACAGTATATTGATCGACATGCTTGTCTGATCGGCATGCTTATCGTGCACGTTACCTATTTTAGATTTAGATTTTTAAATATTATCTCTTTGAGCGGCACAACCCTCTAAGGGGTCACTCGCTCCACATGCCTTAGGTAATCACAGTGGTACATGTGGGGTACTAAAAGTTGGATCGGAGATGCATTTTTCGCAAAACACCATAGTAAATCAACCCAAATCAGTCTCAATTAAAACAATGACTTCCCAATCAATTCCATCTCAAACACAAGATAGCTATGACTTTGATGACAACAGCTTCCACACACACTTACAGCGGGGACCTAATGACCCTACTGGGGCGCCTGATTTTCCGGCCGAAGAAGCCGAGGGCCTGCATTTTATACCTTTTACATAGAATATCGTGATTTTGAGATCAAATCTCGGCCCCAGATCCACTTTTCGGGCGGATGGGACCCCGCCTGGAATCATGAACTAACACTAACCCGGACAGAACTCTCTATATCACAAAGCCCGACTACTTATAGCACCATACGGTACCTCGGGATCTTATCTCGGCCAACGGGTCGCAGGCTTTCCGAACATGGCGGACTCTCGGTGTCTTGCTGGCCTCCGACCACTTGGCTTAGTGTTGCCCATCGATTCACCAACAATCCAAGGAGCCGATTCAGCCGAAAGTGGACGTCAAGAAAGACACTTTCGGTTGATAACCACCGAGTCATTCTAGCTTGTCAGCCACTAACTTAATGATGGAGAGAAATCATCTTCACGATACGGCTTTTTTACGTAGTCCGGGCCACCGATTTCTAAAATTCCGCTCTACTACAGGCCCTTCCGTTTTTCAATAGAAAATAAACTAAAAAATGTTTCTTTACATCGCATAGTTCTCACGACCCCGGATTCAGACAGTGGTGTGTGTATTGTTAGATACCGGTACGCACAGGGTCTCGCTGACGCGATTTTTGGCTAGTAATGAAACTTTAAGATGCAATGAGATTACAAATACGGTATCTGTCAACCTGTTCCTTGCAGACGCCAAGGCACGTGGCCTGACCTAAGTTGCTTTCGGACCCTTGTTAATGCCGAAAGCGAAAGCTTGCAGAACGGCGCTACGTTTTCTTGACAGGATTTGGAATCGAACTATGGGTCTAGTGCGTTCTAATGGTTAGCTCCAATCTCAAGTTAGATGGTGGTTATAGGTACTAGTAGCTTAGCAGTAGATCCCAATTATTGCATAGACTTATCTCGATTTCACAGGGTTGGATAGGATTAGGTTCATTGTCGGCAAGGGGAATTGACACAAAGTTTCCTATTCACAATGGGGAAGCAGGGCGAACAGTGTGCTGATGAGCCATCTGGTGGACCTCGGATCGCGCATTGTCAAAGTCCAAGTGTTGCCACAAGTCTGACTAGGTACTGACTCGCCGACCGTTGTGCTTTGTCTGGCTTTGATAATTCCGGACTGTGAAACACCGATAATGATATTGAGTTTCTGGGAACTTTTCTAACTACACAACGACCAAAGATCAATTGCGTCTCGTATTTCATCAGGGTAAACTACATGAATCGCCCCATATACTTGTTGTAGTTGTGGTTAGTATGCAAACCTTCTTCCAAGATCCCCTGTCATACTATAATGGGGCTTTATCGAGTATAGGCTTATGGAAGCGTAGACGCCTGACTTCGTATAGACTTGCTAATATGATGAGGTCTTGGCGTGTTGGATAGATTCATGGTGTTCGAGATAACTATAAATGACAGCCTGCATTACGCCTCTCGTCAAAACCTCTCTCCTCATCACACTCATCACAGTTCTCTTCTCACACACTCGTAACAACTTCACTCTTACAGCAAGTTCAAGGGTCTTACCTTTCACTTCCACTCAAAATGCATCCTCAGACCATCTTCAACGCCCTCCTGGCCCTTGCTGCCACCGGAATGGCTGCTCCTTCCGAGGCCCTCAACAACCTCCACGCCCGCGCCACGGTCAACCACGATTCTCTCAACCCTATCGGCAAAACCATCCAGGGAGGTGCCATTGGCGCCGCCATCGACAGGTGGCAGCCTCTGCTCCACATTGCCGACGGATGCCAGCCATACACGGCAGTTGATACACGAGGCAACGTCAAGTATGTCATCGACCGTTCACGGTAGACAGATTTCAAAGCTAACCTCGTAAACAGCGGTGGGCTTCAGGACAGCGGTAGCAAGACTGGCGGCTGCAAGGACACTAGCAAGGGACAGACCTATGCTCGTGCTCAGATGCACAACGGCAAGCTTGCCATCATGTACGCTTGGTACTGGCCCAAGGACCAGCCTGCTGATGGCAACCTTGTCAGCGGCCATCGTCACGATTGGGAATCTGTTGTCGTCTTCATCGATAACTACCAGTCTCCCTCGGCCACCCTCTACGCCGCTGCTGCCTCTGGTCATGGTGACTTCAAGAAGACCAAGAACCCCCAAAGGAGAGGCAACAACGTCATGGCAGAGTACTTCACCAGCCTCGGCAAGAACCACGAGCTCCAGTTCAAGACTAGCCCTGGCCGTACCTACTGGATTTACGACTGGGCTGCAATGACTCCTGCGGCCCGCCAGGGTCTGATTACCGGCCCATCGGGCAACCCCGATAAGCCATGGGGCAGTGCCAACGTCCCTTTCATCGATGCCAACTTTGTCAACAACCTGAACAAGGCCTGGTCTTAAACGGCTCGAAACTGAGAGTGAGGGCCATCGGTAGTTCCCCTTTATTGCAAGGTCTTCTCTACGCTTTTGACATATGAATCTGGTTTTGGAGCCGATTTTTTCTCTACCACAACGCTTGGAACGGATAGTGTCGCAGGGTAGGCATGATCTTCATGGCCTCAGGAAACAACTGCGTTAGTAATCTAGCTGTATGCTTTATTTAACTCTGTGGGATGGAGTACCCCACACTAAAAAACAAACAATCAATTAACTCTATACTGCTGCTCACTATTAATAACATATTCACTTTAACCCTTTAAGCACGTTCAGTGCGATAGATAGTTTCGTGTTTAATTTAAGTGTAATGCGAGTAATCGATCCTATTTTTGGACATCTACTGTATCCTGATGCACTCTTAAATCAATGCCCTAGTACTACATACCATATACAACCCCCCTTTCGACAGCCCCACCTTTTCGTCAAGCAAAAAAAAAAGAGCACCACCAAAATTCGTCAACTTCACTTACACGAAAGTTGGCCAGAATAAATAGCTACCTAAAAGGAGCTTCTTTTATTGATTATAGAAATGAGTGGAGATAATTATTCTGACCTGTTGAGGATGTGCTGGGCACGCGATATGCAAGTCATGCTATTGAAATATTTTCAAAATGGTCACTAACCTCCTCACCGCTCTTTCTCGTGATTTTCGATCTTTACCCTCGACAACAGCAGAAAAATGCCTAAATCACGACTTCAATGGGAATATACAGAGGACGATATGGCTGAGGCCATATTGGATATTACCGATCATGGTCTTTCACCCCCTCAAGCGGCCCAGAGAAGAGGAGTGCCCCGAACGACCCTCATCGATAGACTTAACGGCCGTGGGGCCGCTGAAGACCAGATCCAGCCTCGCCGACGTTTGTCCAAGAACCAAGAAGATAGGCTGGCTTTCTGGATCCTCCGCCAGGAGTCTTTGGGCTATGCTCCGTCCCACAGTCAGATCCCCGCTTGTGTCATGGGCTTGTTGAGACAGCAGGGCGAACATCCCGACTTGGGACGCAACTGGGTGATCAAGTTTATCAATCGCCGCGCAGACCTAAAGACCAAGATGGGTAGACGTCAAGAAGCTAAAAGGTTCGACTCTTTTACCCCTAAAGCGGTTCATTGGTACTTTGATATCCGGGATGGCCAGTATGGCTGGATCAAGCCTGAAAACACCGTCAACGTTGATGAAGGCGGTATTATGACTGGTTTCGGAAGGTATTCACCTCTATTACTTGTCGGTGCTTGCATTTTGACCGACTAATTATCTTCATTCAGGCCTAGATAGCTTAGTTGTTGGAAGCACGGACCCGAAGCGCAAGGCTTCCTCAAGGGATCACAGACTCGGAATTGGACTTCATTCATCGAAGCTGTCACTGCTGACGGTCGCGCTTTAGTTCCTGGCATAATCTTCAAGGGGAAGGAACTGCAGAAACAATGGTTTCTTGAGGAGTTCAAGCAGATAGCAGACTGGTATTACATAACTTCGCCCAACGGGTGGACTGATGACCACATAGGCATTGAATGGCTTGAAAGAGTTTATCTGCCCCAGACAACACCTGCTGACGAGTCAGACGCTAGGCTGATCATTTTAGATGGTCACGGAAGCCATGCAACAGTATGTTCTCCATGTTCCCCACCTCAAGATCAGTGCTGAGTGATGGAAGGATGAATGGATGGCTATGAGCTTTTTGAACAACGTTTATTGCTGCTATCTACCAGCACGCTGCTCTCATGGGCTCCAGCCACTGGACAATGGAGTATTCAACGCGTTGAAGGCTGCACATCGACGAGAGTTGGAAAAGTTCGCTTCGTTGACTGATTGCGCTCCAATGGACAAGGTCAATTTCATCAGGGCCTACGCCAAGGCTCGCCGAGTTGGAATGACTAAGAAGAACATACTGTCAGGCTGGAGGGTCACTGGCAACTGGCCGATTTCGCATTCCAAAGCGCTGCGACACCCTGAAATCCAACAGGACAGGCCAAACAGCGGCCCAAGAGTGACTCCTGAACCTAGGCCGTATCTTGGCTCGGACGATACTCCACAGACGAGCCGTCAAATTCGTGATCTTGGATTGAACAAAACACCAAAGACGCGGAGACGGTACAACGTAATAGCCAAGGGCTTTGAGGCCCAACAGCAGACAGTAGCGGCGCATACACTGAGGATTGCTAGCCTAGAAGAAGAGTTGGCTCGGCTGAAGAGAGGGAAGAAGAGGAAGGCTGTGCCGAATCCTAATAAACGTTTTATGACTCTTGGGGAGACCCTAGCTGGTGGAGAGGCCATAGTAGAAGAGGAGCCTCAAGATATGCCTGTTGGAGTGGAATCTGTCTCTTTAAGCGAGCAAGAGTCAGAATCGGAGGCTGGTTCTGTCATTGAAGTCAGAGAGGAAACCATACCTAGCCAACCCACCACGCGATCAGGGCGGCTTGTCAAAAAACCTAGGGTACAACAGGGCAATCTACTTCTTATTTATGAAACGGAAAATTTCACGGATTTCTACCAATTTGGTCAAATTCTGTGTAAGTAAAGTCGTCGATTTTTGGTGGTGGCTTTTTCATTTTGCTTGCCGAAAGAGGGGTTATGCCGAAAGAAGGGTTGTGGATGGTATATTGCGCAGTAGTGCTGGGTGAAAGTATTTTTACAAGAAACTTGGTTGTTCATTGTTGAGATAAGAGTTCTCTCGGGTTTATATCTCTTCTTGATTTCATCTAGGACTTTGAACTTTAAATCTAGGACTTTCAGAGTAACAGCCTGAATCCTGAAGATAAGGGGGATTCCCGAATTTTCCAACATTTGACGGCAACGTTACTTCCAAGCGAAGTTGAGAGGTTTTTCGAGTTGGCCAAGTTATCGGCGAACCGTGTGAAGATATTCCGATCGCGAACGTCAAGGTCGAATATCCAGTACAGGGTAATCGAGGTGCAGCCAAGACCAAGACATCAGCGTCAAGGCGTCAGTAACAGCAGGAGCAGCAACAGCGACAGCAGCGGCCGTCCAGTAGGGTCAGAGCAAGAGGCAGAAGACATACACACAGTCAAGACGGTGCGGGATTGGTTGCATCAGCACAATAACGGGCGAGTTATTGTATACGCCAGCACAATCGATCGGGTTGAGCGATTGGCAAAGATGTGGGAGTGCAACATGTACCATTCTAAGGTTGACACAGCGGCAGGCAAGGTGCAGAGGCTACGATCATGGATAGATGATGGGCATTTGATCGTGGCCACCAACTCATTGGGGTTGGGCGTAGACGTGTCGGATGTGAGATTGGTTATACATGCAGGAATGCCCAGCCGATTGCGAGATTACGTGCAAGAGAGCGGACGAGCCGGACGAGACGGCGGGCAGAGCGAGGCAGTTGTGGTTACATGCCGACCAAGACCGGAAAATAAGTGTAAGTGGCAATTTATCATGATTATAACAACGTTTATTAAGAAGAGGAGTAGCAGGAAAGAAAACAACAGCATCAGGAAAGAGCAGTTGGCCACCGAAGGAGGCAGCAGTAGAGAGGTTGATAAGGGGGAAGTGGTGTTGCCGTGTGATGTTGGACCAGGTGATGGACGGTCGATTCGACCGTATGGGTTGCGATGAAGAGACGGAGGAGGCCTGGGATAGATGTCGGCGACAAATGGATCAGTTGATGTTCGAGGACAACATATCGTGGGTCGAGAGGGAAGGTGATTGCACGCAGGGGGATATGGACAGAAAGACAGTGATCATGGCGAGTGGTGGAAGAGAGGTAATGGATGACGGAGGCAGGGCACGGTTCGAGTAAGCACAGCGAAGCATCCGTTGCGAGCAGTTCAAGGCGAGGCAGGATGAGATGCGTGTCAGTCAGGAGGTAGAGATATTCGAGGAGGAGTTGAGATTGATGGCCGGCCGGTACGTACCATCCAGGACCACTTAATGGACACCCCCACTTAAGGGACCACCAAAATTTCGATCCTCCCATACAAAATCTAAATTTTCGTGCACACAAAAACAGACCGCGTTGTCAATCAAAATCGAAGTTAGTAAAGAGACTCTCCATAAAATTGATCAAATTTTACTCTCTGCGTGGTTTTTTGATCTTCCGACCGCTCCGTGTGCGCTGGCAGTGCTTTGTTACGACCCTAAAGTCGTCACTTTCGTCCTCTGACCTGACACCCACCTCAATCACCGACTCGACCTCCTCGTCCACATCTACCTCTATTTCTGCCTCCTTTGAGTTAGGAAGAGATTCTCTAGCCGCTATAGCCTCCGCTAGAGCCATGAATCGTCGGTTCGGGTTCGGTAACGCCTTTCTTTTCTTCCCTCGCCGCAGCTGGGACACCTGCTCCTCCAGCCCAGTAATCTGCGCATTCTGAACGGCCACCTTCATCTCTAAAGCTTCCAGCCCCTTTGTGATCTTACTGTACTTCCTCCTGGTCGGACGACTTCGATGTTTGGCCAAATCTCTCACCTGGCGGCTCGTTTCCGGCGTATCATCTGAGTCCAGATGAGGAGGGCTGGGCGTCTTGAAGCCTTCTAGCACTTTTTCTTTATCCGGTTGAATTTCCGGATGTGCTAGAGCTTTGCGACGGTTTATAGGCCAATTTCCAGTAAACCTCTAGCCGGATAAGATAATCTTCTTCCTCATGCCTGCCTCTCTGGCTTTCGCATATGACCGAATAAAATTGACTTTATTAACGGGCGCAGAATCGGTCAAACTAGCCAGCTTTTGGAGTTCTTTCCGATATGCACCTTTGATGACATTAAAAATTCCATTGTCTAACGGTTATAGGCCATGAGAGCAATGCGCTGGTAGATAGCAGCAGTAGACGTTGTTCAGAAAGCATGTAGCTATCTATTTATCCTGGGTGCTCGTTAGCGACCTTATAGCGGGAGACTCTGCGGTGAAAACACCAAAAGACTCACTTGTGCATGGGTTCCATGACCGTCAAGGATAATAAGTCTCGCATCTGATGCATCGCGAGGCTCTGTTTGAGGTAGATAGACATCTTTCAACCACTCGAGAGCTATATGGTTGTCGGTCCAGCCGTTTGGTGATGTGATGTAGTGCCAGTCCGCTATCGATTCGAATTCCTTAAGAAACCACTGCTTCTGCAGCTCTTTTCCTTTAAAGATAATTCCCGGTTTTAAAGCGCGGCCAGTTGCGGTGACAGCCTCAATAAACGAGGTCCAAGTGCGCGACTGAACGCCCTTCAACAACGCCTTCTTCTTCGGGTCAGAGCTCCCGATTACGAGGCTGTCCAGGCCTCATGGACAACCAATTAGTTATGCCCTATAAAAGCCCGTAGAGGACTTGTGGAGGAGTTACCGAAACCCGCCATTATGCCACCCTCGTCCACGTTAACCGTGTTCTCAGGCTTGACCCAGCCGTACTCGTTCTCCCTGATATCGAAGTACCAATTGACCGCCTTCGGAGTAAAGCCGTCAAATCTGGCGGCTTCTTGACGTTTTCCAAGCTTGGTAGATAGTTTTGAATGACTTTTGACGAACCTGGTGGTCCAGTGCTTGCCTAGAGGCTTGTTATCCCCCTGTTGACGGAGGAGGGCTTCGATGCAGCTTCGAAGTTGGCTATGCGTGAGAGCGTAGCCCAGGGACTCCTGCCGCAGAAGCCAACGAACGAGACGGTCCTCCTGGCTCGTAGAAATACGTTGGTGGGGGTGGGTAGACTCTTTCCTGCTTGCTTGACCAGAAAGTCGTCTATAAATGGTTGATCGAGGCACTCCACGTTTCTGGGCCGCCTCAGTCGGCGATAGGCCTCTATCAGTAATATCGAGTATAGCCTTAGCTACGTTGTCTTCGGTATAAACACGCCGAACCATTGTGGCAGGAGTTCCATGAGTAAATTAGGCGATATGCCTACTGGAGTGAATGAAGTCGGATGGGCCGGATGAGGTGAAACTGAAAAGATTTCAAAGGATTAGAGGACAAGGCCACGAGGCGGAACGGGGAAAAATTAAGCCGATATTGAAATTTCATGAAATAAACTATACAGCACATGTTTTGGCTTGTGAGTATCTTCATTCCTGGCCAAATGCGGTGTAATTGAAAATTCGGATTTTGTATGGGAATATTGAAATTTTGGTGGTCCATTAAGTGGGGGTGTCCATTAAGTGGTCCTGGATGGTAGGTTGTTTTATGGCAACAGGAACAATAGAGGAGGATCAGTTACATGAGCAAGACGAGTGCCCGATACGGAATGAGAGGTGGTGGGACAACCAGGCCTACTGTACCAATTACCACTTGTAATGGCCCCAATACCACTTTTTGCGGCCCGTGCACCTTCCCCTTTCGGGGTTTTTTTATTTTTTTTGGCTTTGGGTCGGAATACAAGAATATTTGGTCCGTGCGCCCTCTCCAACTTCCCAGGACCCCAGCGCTGATTCCCTGTCAACGCGAATAAAAAGCACCTTTCGTATGGCAAAGGGTGCGCCGGAAACTCAATTGTAATGAATGCAATTTGGGAGCTTTGGCGCCATGTCTCCTATTCACATGGTCTCATGAGACCTCAAAACCCGATGCCGGCATCCATTCCACTTGGTGTCCTTCGTCAACGCTTTTTTCGCCTGCATCATCCTCTTACTGACGAAATCGGTCACTAGACAAACAGGGTACCATGTCCGACGATGCAGTGTTTTCACGAGTCAATCTCTCCGTTGACGTCCATGCTCGAGTGCTCATATGTTGCCACGACGTATGCCGCGTTGCCCTTTCTCCCAGCCCTGCTCAAGTCAGCCAGCATCTCCGAAAGAAGCATAATATACCTGCTGATCTCTTGAAGGCTCGCATCTCACCACTACAGAGTCCATCTGAAGCTCCTGTACGACAAGATGGCTCATCCCTAGACCCGAACCTGCACCTCGTACACGGGTTTACGTGCAAGTTCTGCATCGAACGTACGGGCAGCTCGCAGGTCATGTCTCGTCACATAACTTCGGCGCACGAGAAGTAAAGACTCCAGCTGGGAGTGCGAAGGAAGGCCATGTACGAACCTGTATTCCTGCAAGCGTGGACTAAAAGTCCTTCGGGAGGACGTTATTGGATTGTCGAATATGGCGGGTCTACAACCAGACCAGTCGGAGGCAAGGAAGTTTACGACCATCTTGAAGATGTTTTCGAGCGTGAGAGAGGCCGACAGAAAGGCTTGTCAGGTGAGGACTTGGCGAATGGGATTGGCACCACTAGGGACTCACAACCCACAACCTTCACGGATCTCAGGCCCTGGCTGGAGAGAACCGGCTGGGAACGGACTTTTGAGGGAATCGATCGAGAACTGCTGAGAAACCTAACCACCGCGCCCTCTCCTGCGCCTTCACACCGGGGCCTGATACTGAAAGGCAGTGGTAATCGCTCTGGCCATGTTCGTTCCGATGAACGGACGATAAGCTCGGCGGATGACGAACGCAAAATCACTGCTCTTATCACCGCCGTGGACGTGGTAATAGACCGCTGCGAGCAAACGGCGCGGACAACAGGCAGAAGTCTTCTATGTTGGTTGCGTAGTGTACGTCCTCACGGGTGCTATGCGAAGCCATTCACATTTGTGGGAAAGGCAGTGTCGCAGGCCGGGCATGGTCTCAATGATCCTCAGGAACAACAGCCCTTAGTAATCAAGCTGGGTGATTTAAAGTAGAACCTGTGGGATGGAATACCCCACACAGAAGAACAATCAATCACCACATTTGCTGCTGCTCATCATATTCACTCTAACCCTTTAAGCACGCTCAGTGCGGCAGGCAGCAAGCAGGAGGAAATACTTTAGTAGGCAATTACGACTTAGGTCTTCACGGCTACCACTAATTATCACGGCTAAGTATGGTTTTTATATATACTTTACTCATCTAAAAAACATAAAAAAGAAGTTTTATTATTCTTAGATCGATATTGCTGTCGCGGCATGTCATGGCATATCGCGATATAGTGACAATCGATTGAGCGTTACATTTCCTATTACAGAATAGTGCAATACATGGGTTGAGCGTTACATTTCCTAATACGGCTAGCGCTCCAGGGTCAGCGAAGTTTTGTCGTACAGCGCGCCCTCACTAGGTCACTGATGATAAAAGATGATATTGGGATGATCTTGAGTGTATTGATGATGTGGCTTGTGTTCTTCCTCCTTGTCCTTCGTTCTCCCTCATTATCTTTATATCTGAGGGTGCAAGGCTAAGATACTAGACCTGCTGATCCTGCAACAGATCTGTAACGCTGTTCTGACAATTAAGGTATCATAGGGTGATATCTTCCCTGGAGGTGGCTGCCTGTGTAACATCATCATACATGCCACTTCTCTAACAAGTTTAGCTGACCCAACCTCTATTGTCAGGTGCGGGCTTTTAATAATTGACCCCTCGCCCTATAGTCACTTTCAGTTTCTACTCTAGAATTCTAGATGGTAACGGGGCCCGTTACGGGTTTTAGGCCAATCAAAACTATTGAATTCGACATGGGCTCCTCAAACTCGTAACGGGCCCGTTTCATAACACGGTGATCCGTGCCATCCTTGCTGAGTTCATTGCTCGTAGGCAAGAGCCAATCATAGGTAACTAAATAATTAGTTGATTTGACTTCATGTCTGATCTCTCCTCGACTGTCGCGTCTTGTACTTGTATTCAATGGTTTAGCGATTGGATTTGTAGCATTTCTGTTCTCCGAATATTTCACCTTCTCAGTATGTCTACTCAAATACCTTCAAAAAACCGCCTTCGTCAACAAAACATCACGCCAAGTCAAGTTCAGGCGCTCAGGGGACTAGAACTTCACTACAATATTTCATATCAAGCTATTATTTGCATAACCTGTGGTTTCGCCTTAAAGACAGATGATGATCGCGTCGGATGCCACCTTAAAGAGAAACACGGCATATCTAAAAAGCGTAGGGGGAAACTCAATACTCTTGTCAACTCCCTGCATCTTCCTGACCCGGATGAGCTGCCGAAGCGACCAGATAGATCTGTATAGCATCCATTCCTAGCCCTTCAGACTGGAGCAGAGTGTAAGCACTGTGCTTTGCGGTCCACAAGTCATGACATACTGTCACGCCATCTGAAGAAAGTACATACCCAAGAGATCAATGGCTGAGGTACAAAGGGGAAGCGATGGCTACGCGATCATATACGGGATAATCTTACTTTCCAGAGTTGGAAGGCCAGCGACATTCAAAGTTCCTGGATCGTCGTGATAACAGATGATCAGCAATCACTGCAAAAGGGTCCCGATCGATTCTTGCAAGCAGTTCCAGACACTATAAAGGAATTTGCCAAGAAATTGGTCTCGAAGGAGTGCGGCCGCTTAGATGAGCAGCCATGCACATCAAATTTCGATGGGACTCTGGGAAAGAAAGAGCTACTCACTAATTGGATGCGACGCACTCGTTGGGATGAAACTTTAAGTCAGGCACGACGCGACATGCTTGTAACACTCTCGGAGGTGCCTTTAACGACCGGTCAGCCGTTCTGGATAGGCGTTCACGGAGGGGAACGAATCTGCAGCCCGGTAAAGCATGAGCGTAAACTTGCCTTGATCGTGCGGGCACTGGACCGTCTCTTCAACCGTTGTGCAGATACAGTGCTGCATACCGACGTCAGTGTGCGAAGGTGGCTACGAGGCAGATTTCCTGATCGCCCTTATAAGGCGCCCTTCGAACTCGTTATGCGATCCGCCTCTGAAAAACAGTACCGGAAGGAGTTCAAGCACTGTTTATGCTTCTGGCTTCGAGTTCTACAATTACCAAATGCCGTTGTTCCTTACGTAATTGGTCGGGGCTTGTCTGTACCCCAACGCGAAATGCTAGAGCAGCTCTGGTCCGATCCTGTATGGGAGAATCAGCCCCCTACAAGCCTGGTCCACATGGAAGAGCGTGGTGAAGACGAAATAGAGGAAGAAGGGGAGGAAGAAGAGAATAGCGAAAACGAAGATGGGAGCGATTACGAGGATAGTAGCGATATAAACGATGCCGAAGACAAGATCTACGCCTGGCCTGAGCAGGAATCTAGCTGCTTTGATGAGGAGTCAGCGATAGAGGGCCAGTCTTCTGCCCTTTTTACGCATGAAGGTCAGGGAGCATATGATTCTTTTGGCGATGTTGTACTCGAACTCTGTTACAGTATGGCTATCGAGGACTTTGAAGAAGGAACAGCGAGTTCTTCTTTACTCGTATATTTCAGTGCCGTGCGGGGACTATCAAGACCGGCGGGTGACGAATATCTCCGCCCTCACCAGTTCACGCCCGTGCTGTCGAGACTGATCTACTGCACACGGTTGATCTTCCTCGAAATGACTCTACCACGTTTTCCTCACACGTACGCGGGAATCCCAGCTAGGCCCTCCTATGGGCATCTCAGAAAATTGATGCCTGTCCGCACAGAAAAGATGTGTGATGGCACTACGTCCCCCCTTGGAGAATTCCTCAGCCTTCTGTCGTACGGCCGTGCGTTGAGTCGAAGCGAAGGACCAGTCTATCACTTTCACTGGAGTGAAGACAACCAAATCTTATCTTGGGATGGATGCTTACACTTGTCTATGGCGAGTTTCCGTGGCCTTGCTCGCGAAGCTCTGAGGCAGGCTACCATCCAGTGCCAGCGGCTAATGTATGACTGGGAGCCGGCCGACCCCGATTTGAGCAACCTTCGAGATCGGCTATCGACAGCGAAACCTGGCTACTCTTTCGTGACCGATCCAGCCAATGGGTTGAACGACGCATATATAGAGCTCTTCATGAGGGCATGCACCTCGTCGATCGATGGTATGCTTAAGTCGCGAGGTCAAGGCCAAAGTCGTTGGAATGCAGAAGCAGCGCAAGCATATCTAGATGGGCATAATGCGACTTTGAAGACTCTCATGGTTCTTTGCTATCTAGATGGTGGACAGGCAGCGAGAATTTCCGAGCTTCTGACTATAGAATACTGCAATACAGAATCGCGGCTACGAGGTATAGGAATATATGGGATGAGTTTATTCTCAATCACCCGGCACCAAAAAGCACGTCTTACAACGAACAATGAGTTCCAAGTAGCACGGTTCTTTTCTCCACCAGTCGCCCATCTACTGTACCGCTATCTTGTGTATATTCGGCCGGTCGCCTACACTATCTTACGCAAATGTTTCTACCACGAATCTACAAACACATTGTTATTTGCCCCTATCTCTAGATATTCAAGGAATAGCTTTTGGTCGACAAAGACTTTTAGTGATGAGCTCAAGCGGATAAGTAGGACTGTACCTAGCATTCCCTGCGAGATTGGAGTTCAGTTATATCGACAGCTCTCCATTGCTATTACAGAGAAGCACGTCCGTGAGGCCACATCTGGTTTCAACAGATTTGACGATACTACAAATACAGCTAGCGAAGATGCTGCTTTTGCATGGCAAAGCGGTCACAGGCCGATGCAGCGGTATTCCACATACGGGCTCGACGGCGCTTTCCCGGATCAGTTACAACCAGCGCTTTTGCGAGTATACGCAAGAATTTCGACCGATTGGCATAGGTTCCTGAACATAGAGGATGGAGAGGAGCTCGACAGCGCCAACACTACTGACGATACTTACCAAGTCAGACCGGGTAAGGAAGCGGTTACATTGAAGAGGCCGCACAACAAGATATCCTCATGTGTACCGTCGACAGAGCTACCTGAGAAACGCCAGTGTCAACGGCTTGAACAGCTAGAAGGACGCAGCAGTAGACCAGTAGATGTTACCAATGTCTTGGAGGAAACCATCTCGTGCGGCTCGATCGCGTCACGTACGCCCGAAAAATACGCAGAGTCCCCCACAGACCGACCAGTTTTGACTGCTGGGCCATTCATCTATCTAGAGCAGCTTAACTTGGTGGTATGTAGCATTTGTAAGTATGCAGTGTTGGTCGATGGAATCCGGAATCACCTTTTGCATCAAAGACATCAGTATACTCTTTCGGCAGGGGAGAAGAAGGAAATTATCTCCACAGTCGGCAGTATTCCTGGGATACTCAAACAACAAGACGACCTGCTGAAGTTTCAATTTCCACCGCCAGAAACCAAGCCACTTCCTTTCATTGAAGCGCCGAAACATGACGGCCTTAGATGCAATGAGTGTGACTATGTCACCCGACAAACAGTAAATATGCAAAAACATTGTCGGCAAAAACACGGATGGCAAAACGAT
Source organism: Fusarium oxysporum f. sp. lycopersici 4287 (assembly GCF_000149955.1). NCBI lineage: Eukaryota > Fungi > Ascomycota > Sordariomycetes > Hypocreales > Nectriaceae > Fusarium > Fusarium oxysporum. Next base: position 1,359,389 of record NC_031000.1, read on the forward strand.
TGGACCAAGGGAGGTAATGTTAGGCGGAAAGCTGAACTACCTCGAGACTTGCCATGGACATCGGGAGTATCCTGCCAGCGTCTCTTTGATCATGGCAGAGCCAGTAGTTGGTTCGAAGTAGGTAGGGAAAAGGTCATTTAATAAATCAGATTATCGATTTAGTGTTTAGTGATTCCGGGACTAGATTATCAAGAAAACGGCGAGCAACCTTGGAAAAAGTGACGAGCACGAAGAAGGATTTCCTGATGCCAATGCTTATATACACAGAATAGCCCCACATCTAGCGATTGAAGGATATGTGTCAAGTGAGGCGGGAAAGGGAATAACACCACGCCTGCATCTTGGGCTGTTTGGAAAAGCTCTTTGGTAAAATGGTTCTTACAACCGTCTAGTAATAATGTTCTTTTTCTTGGAATTCTTCGAGTCCGGGAAAGCCGTTCAAAGTGGTCGAAGAATTCTAGCGCAGAGACATCATCGATATAGCCGTTTGGTGTTGTAACAATCGTTGTGCCTGGTTCAAGGCGGTTATCAACCCACCGAGACGGCAGCTGTACGCCCGGCATGATGATAAACGCTGGAATAACCCGTCCTTTTGCTGATATCGACTCAATGATCGTGACGCTTATTGTCTCGTGTGCATCAGTCAAGATAGGCTTGTCGATTTCCCCAAAAGTCCACAGGAACATCCCATTTTTAAAGGTAACCGATCTGGAAGCCTGTCTCATCGATGTTCCACACATCCTCGTAATCTATGCCTTTTTCCGCGTAATCATGCCACTTGCGAAACCACTCTTCGACGTTGGCTCGGTCTGCCATCGCTTTTCTTTGCACTGCGATGGTTGAACTCTTCTTTCTATGAAGAATGGAGGAATATCTTCTTAAAAAAACGTGTTGCCCAGTATCTGGAAGCCGTTGGAAGTCGGTCAGTTGCTTTTAGAATGGAATTAGCATACTGTCGAAGAGTACGCATCTGTATATGATGTCCCTGAGTGACGCGGCGCCAGTACCAAGCGAGGATCGCCTTCTCTTCTTCCGGCGAAAGAAGCGTGAAGTTGCCGCCATTTTGAGAGACAGGATGTTTTCCTTTTTGTCGAGAAAGCAACCTTTTATATGGTACCCTCCATGCCTTGGCAGCTTTAACGGCTGAGGAGTAATATCCTTCCCTTAAAAGCTCGACAGCCGCGACAGTACGCATCTCAAGGTTGTAAGCTGTATATCGCAAGACATTAGGGTTTCCGGTGTCAGAATTGATATATTTTTGTACTGCAGTAAGAGCCAGTTCAGGGCTTTTGATTGATGTATCCATCGTCTCAATTGAATAGAAATTGCAATTATCATGACTGAATAAAGTAATTACCTTGTTGATGTTGAGGATGTTGAGTGGTGATTTCGTTGTGACGTTTGTGAGGGGAAATGACATATCGCGGGCATTATCAGTGCAGCAAAGAGGGACAATTCAACTAAAGGAGTGACTTATTTTTTTGGTAGGGCTACATACAAAAATGAGGTATCTAATTTATTCCCCAGTCACCCGCCCCTTTGCCTAGTCAGCCAACCCCCGTGCTTGACGCACGGGCACCTACGGTGGAAAGGAAAGCACGGGGGGTCGGTCTCTAGACCCTACCCGAGTAATCCTCAGCCACTTCCCAATGCGGAGAAGGTGGCACCAGGCTTGCAGCTACCTCTCTACGATGGACCACTTCATCTGTAGCTCCTTAAAACTTTTTGTTACCGGGCTCCGATCGGCCCTTCACGGGCATTACAATGATAGTTGAACCAACCTTGCAGATCTTGATTTTTCTCTTTGCGATCTCCTCAATGTTCGATAAGAGTTCTTCGTTTCAGAAATCACTGGGTGCCACATTGAGTCCCTCTTCAGTTATGACCACGGCAACGCGTCTTAAATCACCGCCAAGAGCACAGTCCTTGGGCACGCATCCACACTCCTCGTCGAAGCATTACATCAAGATGACAGAGCGCCTTGCGCATCTACAATGGTTGTACCAACTCAGGCCCCCAACAGGGGCCACCAGGCGCAACCCCGCGGAGGCCGCCTGTTTGGAGGCTTGCAAGGAGGCAGTGCGTTACATGGATTAGCGAGACACATTGAATGAGCCATCGCTACAAAAGGGAACATGACTTGCGCCACGTCTGTGCGGGTGCCAACTGCCGCAGACAGAAGCGTCACCTGCTGTGAAGCCCAACACGTCGTGCGCACAACGGAACAATTAGGCAGCAATAAAGCAGTGACAATGTTCGCGACAATATCCTCATGAACGACCCTAGCTAGCCAGTGACGAAATCGACAACTAACAAGCCTTAAACCTGTGCTTATCATGACGGATATCGAGGCACTTGCTACAGATAACGATATCAGTAGGGAAGATATCCCTCATCTTTTCTCAAAGCTTGCAATCGGCGCATATGAAAGATATATGCAAACAGGAAGCAGAGATGATATCAGCAAAGCCATAGACTCGGCTAAACAGGGTATAGATCTAGCAAACGACAGGAACCCATGGCTTACGCAATGGCTGAATAACCTCGGAGTCTTTCTTGAGACGCGGTACGAACGGACAGGGGAGATGAAGGACCTGGAAGAGGCGATCAAGGTAGTACGACAAGCTGTAGAATCAACGCCTAACGGCCATCCAGACCTCGCAGCTATGTTGAGTAACCTTGGAAACGAGGTTGAGACGCGGTACGAACGGACAGGAGAGATGAAGGATCTGGAAGAGGCGATCCAGATAGCAAGACGAGCTGTAGAATCGACGCCTAACGACCATCCAGGCCTGGCAACCTGGTTGAACAACCTCGGAGTCTTACTTGCGAACCGGTATGAACGGACGGAAGGGATGAGGGACCTGGAAGAGGCGATCCAGACAGCAAGGCGAGCTATAGAATGGACGCCTAACGACCATCCAGACCTGGCCGCCAGATTGAATAACCTCGCAAACATGCTTGGTCGACGGTATGAACGGATGGGAGAGATGAAAGACCTCGAAGACTCAATTGAGACAGCACGACGAGCTGTAGAATCGACGCCTGACCACCATCCAAACCTGGCAGCCTGGTTGAGTAACCTTGGAAACAAGCTTGAGAGCCGGTCTGAACGGACGAGAGAGATGAAGGACCTGGAAGAGGCGATCCAGGCAGCAAGGCGAGCTGTAGAGGCAACGCCTGATGGCTGTCCAGACCAGGCAGCCATGTCGAATAACCTTGGAATCAAGCTTATTCGGCGGTATGAGCGGACAGAAGAGATGAAGGATCTGGAAGAGGCAATCGAGACAGGGAGACGGGCTGTAGATTCGACGCCTGACTACCATCCAAACCTGGCAGCCTGGTTGAATAACGTCGGAAGATTCTTTGAGAGGCTGTATGAACAGACGGGAAAAATGAGGGACCTGGGAGAGGCGTCAGCCTATCTCCTCCAGGCTTGGTCCTGTTTGCATGCTGTGCCATTCCATCGTGTCACGGCTGCCGCTAAATGTCTGGAATTACTCGCTATACAGAACAGAGTCGACCAAGGCATCAATCTTGGGAGGAAGATACTCGATCTTCTTCCTTCAGTCCATACACGAACTCTTGATCGCAATGATCAGCAGTTCGTTATTTCAACGTTCGCAGGCGTCGCTTCCGATCTATGTGCCTTCCTCTTATCAACAAATCGATTAACTGAGGCTCTTGAATGTCTCGAGCAAGGCCGCGCTATCATTTTAAGTCAACTACTAGATGATCGCAGCGATCTTTCTTCACTTCGTCATGATCACCTTCAGCTAGCCAATCGATATCAGAGTCTCGTGGACGAAGTGAATGCTCCGACCCGCCAGACCACTCCCGGTGTGGTTGAAGCCTTGTTACGAAAGCGGCGGCAAGAAGCTGCAGCCGAGCTAGATATGTGCTTGAAGGAAATCAGATGTGTCCCCGGCCATGAGCGGTTTATGCTTGGACAGACCGTTACTGAGATGCAGGAGTGTATCACTGAGGGCAGCATTGTGGTTATTAATATCACCAACTTCCGAAGCGATGCCATTATCATCTCCAACAATTCACTGAGAACAATCGTACTTCCCGAGTTATCCGCATCCAAAGCGAGGTTGTGGGTAAGTAAAGATTGGTCGACAAAAAAGAGGTCTGACCAGCGAGGGGAAAACGATCAGTTTTTAGACTACCTTTCTTGGCTTTGGTATGCCTGTGTCAAGCACATCGTCGCCGAGGTCTCCGCTTCAAAGACACATCCAAGTGAAGGCCTTCCACGAGTATGGTGGATAGGCTCCGGTCTGGCGAGCTCGATGCTCTTCCACGCTGCAGGGGTACATACAAGAGGATCAACGGAGAACGCCTATTGCAGGCTGATATCTTCCTACACACCATCGATCAAGGAACTTGCCTATGCACAGAATCAGGCGAAGCGCGCCCAGGAAGTCTTGATGGCACAAGATACAAACACAATGCTTATTGCAGCCATGCCAACATCACCAAAAGGACCAGGCGACGAGAAAGCGCCGAAAGAGCTTCCTAGAGTAGAATAAGAGATGCGGAAGATTCTTATATTAACTCGCTCTCATATGCGTACGACAGTTTATACACACCCCAGCACAGATCAAGTCTTAGAGGCCCTCAAAACCTGCCGTATCGCACACTTCGCATGCCACGGAACATCAGTCTATTCAGACCCTTCCAACAGTGGTCTGATTTTGCAGAAGAGTACCGGAATTGACGAGCACTTGGTACAAGAACCGGCTCACAGTCCAACGGGTTTCGGACCTACGGCTTAGATACGCGCAGATGGCGTACCTCTCGGCGTGCTCTACAGCGGAGAATAAGGCGGCGAGATTATCGGATGAAGTGATACACGTCGTGAGCGGGTTCCAGGTGGCAGGGTTCCCTCATGTTGTAGGGTGCCTGTGGCCCGCCGGGGATTCGGAGCGTGTAGAGGTATCGAAGCGGTTCTACTCTTTGGTATTGCAGCGGAACCAGTCGGTTACCAACAACAAGGTGGCATCGACGCTGCAGGAGGCGGTGATGGCCGTACGTGCAGAGAATCTCAGTATGCCACTGAACTGGGCACAGTTTGTGCATTATGGGGTATAAATCGACTTTCACGTGTACCATCCACAACCCCTCTTTCGCCAGGCAAAATAAAATAAAAAAGCTCCACCAAACCTCACCAACTTCACTTACACAGAATTTGACCAAATTGACAGAAATGCGTAAAATTATTCATTTAATGAGTCATAAGTAGATTTATCTATTGTACTCTGGCTTTTTCACCATCCGCCGCGACCGCCTGGTGGGTTGGTGCGGTATGTTTTCCTCTCTGACTTCGATGACAGAGCCAGCTTCCGATCCTGACTCTTGCTCGCTTAAAGAGACAAATTTCACCCTGATAGGCATATAACGAGTCGCCCCTTCTGGTATGGACTCTTTACCAGCTAGAGTCTCTCCAAGAGTCATGAAACGTTTATTAGGATTCGGCACCGCCTTCCTCTTCTTCCCTCTTTTCAGCCGAGCCAATTCTTCCTCTAAGCTGGTAATCCTCTGCGTATGCGCCGCTACTGTCTGCTGTTAGGCCTCAAAGCCCTTGGCTATTACGTTATACCATTTCCGTGTCTTTGGTGTTTTGTTCAGCCCAAGATCTCGAATTTGACGGCTCGTCTGTGGTATATCGTCCGAGTCAAGGCACGGCCTGGGTTAGGGAGTCGCTCTTGGGCTGCCATTTGGCCTATCTTGTTGGATTTCAGGGTGTCGCAGCCTTTGGAACGCGAGATTGGCCGGTTTCCAGTGACCCTCCAGCCAGAAAGTATGTTCTTCTTGGTCATTCCAGCTCGGTGAGCCTTGGCATAGGCCCTGATGGAATTGACCTTGTCCATCGGAGTGGAATCAGTCAACGAGGAGAACCTTTCCAACTCTCGTCGATATGCAGCCTTCGAGGCATTGAATACTCCATTGTCCAGTAGTTGGAGTCCATGAGAGCAGTGTGCTGGCAGATAACAGCAATAAACGTTGTTCAGAAAGCACGTGGCCATCTATTCATCCTTCCATCACTCAGCATTGATCTTGAGGTGGAGAAAGGGAAGAACCTACTGTTGCATGGCTTCCATGACCATCTAAAATGATTAGTCTCGCGTCTGAGTTGTCAGCAGGCGTGATCTGGGGCAGATAGACTCTCTCGAGCCATTCAATGCTAATATGGTCGTCAGTCCACCCATTAGGCAATATTATATAATACCAGTCTGCTATCTGCTTAAACTCCTCAAGAAACCACTATTTCTGCAGTTGCTTCCCCTTATATATTATGCCAGGGACTAAAGCGCGGCTATCAGCTGTGATAGCTTCAATAAATGAAGTCCAATTTCGAGTTTGTGGTCCTTTGAGAAAGGCCTTGCGCTTCGGGTCCGCGCTTCGAACAACCAGGCTATCTAGTCCTGAATGAAGAGGATTAATCGTTCAAAGCTCAAGCACTGACAAGGAATAGAGGTAAGCGCTTGCCGAAACCAGTCATAATACCCCCTTCATCAACATTAACAGTATTTTCAGGCTTGATCCAACTATACTGGCCCTCCCAGATATTAAAGTACCAATAAACCGCTTTAGGCGTGAAAGAGTTGAATCTCTTGGCTTCTTGACGTCTACCCATCTTGGTCTTTAGGTCTGCGCGGCGATTGATAAACTTGATCACCAAGTTACGTCCTAAGTCGGGATGTTCGCCCTGCTGTCTCAGCAGGCCCATGACGCAAGCGCGGATCTAACTGTGGGACGGAGTATAGCCTAAAGACTCCTGACAGAGTCTCCAGAAAGTGAGCCTATCCTCTTGGCTCTTAGACAAACGTCAATAAGGGTGGACCTGCTCTTTCACGGCCCCGCAGCCGTTAAGTCTGTCGATTAGAGTGCTCCGAGGCACCCCGAGGCACTCCGCGTCTCTGAGCGGCTTGAGGAGGTGAAAAACCATTATCAGTAACATCCAATATGGCCCCTGCCATATCTTCCTCTATATATTCCCATTAAAGTCTTGACCTAGGCATTTTCATATTGTTGTCACAGAATAAGGCTAAAAAATACAGAAAAGAGCGGTAAAGAACTTGATGATTGAACTAACACTATTTCTATAGCACGGTATGCATACATCGCGTACCCCTCACAGCCTTAGAGGGCTACAATCGTTAACTCCAATCATTTCTATAATTAGTAGAGACATTGTCCTCTAAGTTGCTATATATTTTGGCCAATTTTGGTGTAAGTGAAGCCGATGAGTTTTAGTGGAGCTTTTTTTTTATTTTGCTTGCCGAAAGAGGGGTTATGCCGAAAGAGGGGTTATGCCGAAAGAGGGGTTGTGGATGGTACTACATTCCCTCGACACTCTTCGAGGTTATTCGACATCAGATGAGCCCAGAAGACGTCATTACACTGCTCAGCTTTCTAAATCTACCAAACAGGAACAGTTTATTTGCTCGGATACGCACAAAGCATATCCAAGCGGAGTATCCCGTTGACATCGTGGACATGACACACCACCTCGACAAGAATCGCCTTGGCAAGATGATTGAAGACTTCAAATCTTTGAATGTGGAAGTGCCATCACATGAAAGTGAGAGTGAACCTGGAAACGATCAACCTGAAGTATAGCCGACCGTTCGTCGCCATTTGCCCTGCTCGGCGTGAAGTTTGCGCAAATGTTTGTCTGGACAATATGGAACTGCGTCGCGATAAGTATCACCATTACACCGCTTGCAAAGTCGGTCGCCGAGGCTGTAGCTGCAGTACTAATCAGCCCCGGCATGCGCATCATGATTATTCGCATACAAAATCACCGAAAAAGAGTGTTGACAAGTTTACTAGCCGTCTCTAAACTAGTTATGTTTAGCAGGACCTCGCTTGGAAAGAGGCACTCGAGCCGCTCGACGGGATTCAGGAAGTTCTTAGTGGCTCACAAATTCTTGGGACGCGACCATGCTTAAGTGCGTTGGAAGTGGATCGTGAGGAGGATAATAATAATGACCTGGTGTTTACGTGATTGTTGGAAATGACCTAAACTAACCTACCAAGTTGATAGAGCCTTGGTCATAGGACCGATATTATAAGAGAGCGCTAGAGCCAATGCACGATCACGAGCGAGGCAGGTGGTCTCAAGTGGTAGAAGGGGCCTCATTAGTTACGTTTTCGATTGTATATTCACTTTAACTTCCGAAATTTAAGCTGTCATGACTCGTGCTGTTACCGACTATTTAGGTATTCTCGTCTGTGACCAAAACCGTGTTAATCCGCCGCCGCCGCCATCCAACTCATCCCCATTTCGCACATTCGATTTGACATGGACCTGTGGGAAACGATGTTGCTCGCTCATCTGACAGGTTTCTGGAGGATCCCTTCACAGTGGTCGTCAAAGTGGAGGTTGAAGTGCCTCACGCTGTGCATAAACTTCTCTGTCATGTCAAGCTTTCGGTCACGGCCAAAGAGAGTCTCGACGAATTCGACACCAGCATTCTCGCCAAGGCCAGCTTGGCTCCGCTTAGCAACCTTAAGCATGGGTGCTTCACAGATTTTGAGAAGGGAGCGGAGCTTCTCGGTAAGGCAGCAACCGGCCTCGATGAACTTCTCAACACGGTCACGGTCGGCGGCACTGTAAATGTGGCCCACTATTTTCTTTGCTCGCTTCACTTTATCGGCAAGTTGGATGAGGAGGAGCCACATATCACCGGCCATATCAGAAATAGGAGCGCTAGGACCATGACAATACGTGGTCCAGTCATAAATCCACTTCCCGAGATTGTTGGCATCAAAGACGCTGCCTAGGAGTAAGATAGGTTCCTCGCTAGGCTCCCAGTGCTTGAGCGAGTATCCGGAGGGGATGCGATGCTTGCAAGCATCGGCATCAGTGGCCTTAGGTGTATGGGATGAGGATAGGTGTCTACTATGGTAAGATTCAACGGAGCGTATATTCTGAATTTGAGTTCGAGAAATACCATCGATTCGATGGTTGTCATTGCCAAAGCTCTTGTAAGGCAGATGTTGAAATGAGTCGTATATGGAAGGTATCTGCTTTTTAGAGATAGACTTATTGCTGACGGTGAACGCAGCATCATGCAGATTCACGTTCTGGCCCCTACACTGTCCTCCGCCATTGTTGAATAATTGGCAATCAGTAGCGAATCGGGTACCAGTGCCTCTTCCATATGTGCCGGAATTCGAGCCATAGATGGATGCGACATGATATCCATGGCTGTTGTAACGAGGGGAGCCCGTAGCAGGCATGCAGAGTTCGTAGTCGTAAATTCTCATCTTGTTGACATAAGGATATGTTGTGGCAATCGACAACAGTTCTACCCTTAGGTACGTATAGTCGCAACGACTTAGTCAAGTTGAGAAGAACAGGAGGAAGATGAAGAGGAGTGTGGTATTGACAGAAAACTTATTACAACGTCTTGCGGATTAACCAACGCAAGCCACCATCTGGTTACAACATACTAAAAATAAGAAACTCGACGTCGAGTAATTCGAGAGTTCAGAACATAGGATTAGGTCGAGGAGTGACGAGAATATAGTTGACTGAGGCCACCAAACCGAAGTCAACTATTTGCCAAGTCTCGAGACAAGGGGCGACAATTGATGTGGCAGATTCTGCTCGGAGTCTGAAACCAGAGGAATATTGAGCCAGAAGCTAAAAACGAGGCGCTATGCCGCTCGTAAGCATGCAAAATTGTTGGGGTATCGTGTTTTCACTACTGTGCTCGATAGCGGTAGCAGATATGTGAATGGTAAATAGAGGGTACGCGATGCACAGAAACTGGCTGCTCGGCTCATCATTGGCGTGTGAGTTAGGGGGGTTGGTGGGGTGGGCGGCGCGCGGGCTTGTGAGTGAAACCAATACTGGGGTCAAGTCAACCGACTGAACCTTAACAAAATATCTCCGGCTCGTGCCGGTCCTGAAACCTCATGCCATGCCTCGTTCCGTCTCATCAACGTCCCGTTCTTGCTACCCTATGTCTATGTCGTCACGCCCAGAACAAAGTCCTGAAGGGGAAGCGGGATCAGGCCCGGGCATCCAGAATAAGCTTTTGCAAATGCTTAGGATGCAGACGAGGCACACCGAGTTGACCGGATACGGCATCAAACATGAATGGTGGTCACAGCGAACCGTGGAGGTTATTGATTATCTGCAGACATCTATTCGGTGCCATGACGTCGAGTGTACGTATTTTTCGTCTTAACAGAATAAAGCACGAAGCCATAAGGCCAGACTTGCACTGCCCCTCCCCGGCGGCGATGTAATCATTGTCTTGTCACCATGCCATTCCCGACTTCGGCTCTTTCCCACCATCGCCCGCTTTGACCCTTACTTCTGAATCCAGGCCCACCCCAAGCATAAGCCCATGCCCCCCGCCTCCCCGGGGTTCTGAGCTGAACCAGGGATTATGGCGGTTGAGAGCCGCAGTACAGACAGTTGATCTGTAGCATTTTTTTGCCATACTTTGACTCCATTTCTAAATGGCATCGTGCAGCGTCGTGCTGAAGGCTTCGGTATGATAGAAAGCCACCTTGATGTTCGACGTAACTATGATCTCCCATGATCAAATGATAAGTAATGCCCATAGATGACCTCATCCATGGCCGTTAGTCTCATGGTCGATCAGGTTATAGAGCATTCACAACCCCCTCCTGTCCCCTGGCTCCAATGCAGCCGTCAGGGTTAGCCCAACAGCATATCACTATCGAGATCCTCCCGCCGTAACTGAACACAGCAATGGGTGACTGCCAAAACTGCCGTGCTCCCGAATGAGACCTGGCACCGTTATAAGATGGTAGTAGATGCCCTATCCTGGATTAGAGTTTAGGACGCAGGGGAGGGGGAGATGGGTGAAACCTAACGCTCGGACATTCTTTTTGGTCCCGTCCCCACCCAATTTTTCCCAACGCCCATTTGGGCTTATTTCGAGGACCTGGAGTCTGGAGACTAAAACGATGACCAAACGACAAATTTTACCCAACCATTCCAGGTCTACAGTACTAGATGAATACTGCTTCCCCAATGTTGCTAACTAAACATGAGCAAGGGTGCACGGAACTTTCGCAACAAGGCGTCACCCATACGACTTTGCAACGACATGATATGGCAATGGCGAACTTTCTGAAACCAGCGCCTACCACAGCAAATAGCTGGACGTTTGAGATTGGTTCAGCATCCTGGTTTGGTTGATCAGAAAATGTTCGCTACCACCTTGCAGACACAAAATTACACTGCAGTCGGCTTCACGAGGCAAAATCATTCAGCCGTTCTTGACCCAACATGCACGTTTAGCGTAAATAGCCACCCGCTAATTGAACGCAAGAATTGCCTAATTGATACAGCCAAGCCGATCGCACACGCGATAGCATGAGCTAGCGAATTTTGCTATCGCAATGACCTCGGTTCTAGCTGTTGGTTTGTTAGTTAAGTTATGGATAATATTTTATCCCTGGAGGCGTTTGTGTTGAAGGCTGTGTTAGGAAGATACAATCCCCTGGCCCTGTGGATACTTGGTCTCATTCTTTCTGATCCTTTTACACCTTTCCTCCTCGTTCTGTTGGAGAATCAACATACGACTAAGCAATCTTTGATCGACCGCATCTTCCCTAAGATGACTAGCCCCTGCGCGAATTACTATGTAAGCTTCCATTCCTGACTCGAAGTCTAGATGATTGATCGCGAACAGGGCCCTATCAAGTGCCGCAATAATGTCCTAATATTTGGTGGCTGGTGTGATTTCTGTCTGGTGTGGTCTTCCCAGGCGCAATCGAGTCGTTCCGACGCTGACCCTGAACATGGCACTAGACTGCAGGTACAGAGATTCCTACGAATAATTTGCTCCCTCACACTTCGACTCCATCCAACGAATATGTAAGCACTATGAATGAGAACGGACGGAAGAATAAGGCGGCTGCTAGTAAAGAGGGTGTGGCATACTGGAAGAGAGCCTATGCTGCTCCTTAGTCCGTTCAGAAACTTGCATATCTGGATGAATCGGGGATTCTGGGACAACAATGATCAGCGCTGCCTTCAAATCGAACAAATCAAATCCGGGGCCATATTTGAGATATTTGGTAACCCTGAACGCCGGATTTGTTGTTTGAAAGATTTATTCAAATTTTTCAAATCTTTCAAATCCCAGCATCTATGCTCTCCATGCTACTATGTCCAATCTTCCACTAGACCTCGTTCCCCCACTTCAGGGCTGCCGTCAGATCAGATTAACAATCAGATATATCAATCAGATCAATCAATTCAAATCAGATATAGAACTTTGTGAGATCAATCAACTCAGATACAGGCGTCTATCCATCTGATATATCTGATATTTCTTGCACAGCGAGCGGCCACCCTAGAACTGCCGGATCATCCATTTGTTCCGGCTCCGCAGAGGGAGGCTCTTTCTAAGAAATATAGGAGTCACAGGGGTCAGCCGAGCTGATTGGCCCTGGACCTTTGCTCGCCTGGGTCTTGGTTAGAGGCAAATCTAAGGGCAGATTACCCCCTTTTCCTACCTCTCGCTCTAGTTCAGCATAGCCTTAGCCAGACAAACAAATCCACACCTGGATCGTCAGAAACGTATTTTGGCTGTTCAATTTCAAGCCATCCACATCTGCTGCTAATCATGGCCTATGGCATATAATGTCCGAGACCGCTTTGAAAGGCAGCCTTGCCAGCAGCCCGTCGCTATGGCCGCCACCTATGTTTCCCCATCTTGGGTCGAGACCCAAGAGCATCGTCAAGCAGTATGATGCAGCTTTAGCTTTGGCCTCGACTGCCGATTGTTCTGTTGACGACCTTTACAAAATTACCTGGGGCCAACGACGTTTCGTCATTGCAAGCCTCAGATAGGAAACCATGGCTGGTGCCTGGCAGAATTGAAGAGAGACAATACATCTAGCGGAGATATCTGGTGTTGCCGGCTCTGTGAGATAAAGGCGCGCCGCGGTTTTTTAATGCTCAGTCGACATCCTCGGCACAGGCTCACCATTACAAGTCGGCGTTCCTTTCCATTTCCAGGCTATCGCTAACGGTTTCAGATCACACAGGATCACCGAAACCTTTGAACCGCGCTCACCTGGCGATTCGTCGGTTCTCGATCTTCAAAAAAGCGCATCCAAGAAACGGCCAGCCCCTTCTTCCCTAGTTCTTCCCCGAGTGAAGATGACACGGATCAGAGGACTCTCAGTTGGCTATATTGCTGACTCCAATCTCTCCTTTACTACCTTCGGGAGTACCTACGTACAGGAGCTGTTTCGTCAGTTGGACTCTGATCTTCATATCCAGGTACCCTGGGGTCGAACTACAGCGAAGAACTAGAGGACATACTCTCTTTGAAGAAAGTGGCCGCCAAGGAGGAACTTGACGAGGCTGTAATACAGATACATATCAGCTTCGACCTCTGGACCTCTCCGAACAGACTAGTTTTCATTTCGATCTTTGGTCATTTTATTGATCGGCGCAACTTATACCAAAGCCGGCTACTTGCTTTCAGGAGGTAGATCGGGTCTCACGCTGGCGAGAATATCGCGTACACTGTAAGAAATGTCGTCCGCGATTGGGGGATCGATCGTAAGCTTGGAGTGTCGATCTGTGATAATGCAGCCAGCAACGACGTTTGCTTGCGAACCCTCCACAACTCTCGATGCCTCGGTAACTCGGGTGGATACGGAGGCACGAAGGATGCGATGTTTCGGGCATATTTTAAACCTTGTTGCCTAAGCTTTCCTCTATGGCGGCGATGCAGCTTCTTTCGAACTTCAATCTGAGGCTTATGGCATGTTGGAGCGGGTCGAGGAAGACCTTGAACATTGGCGAGCCAAGGGCCCAGTTGGGAAGCTTCATAATATCGTCAAGTTCATCCGGGCCTCTCTGCAGCGCACTGAAGCATTCAAAGCACATGCTAAGGAGCAGGAAGAGGCAGACATTTATAAGCTTGCGGAAGAGCCAGTATGTGGTCTATTGACGCGTTTGCAGAAACTGCGTTCCGACGGGGGAGTTTAATTTCGCGTCGCGAATGACTAATCTTCTTCGACAATAGCATTCTGTATTTAGCGTGGAGATAGATCTCAATCCCCCTAGCTCAGCACGTCCTGTGCCCCAGTAGGGGACGTTTCGGGGCCGTATTACTCCTAATTTTGCAACGTGTAATGGCCGCCGCCGTCAAACTGCTTTTGGCTGCTTTCAGTAAATTTACATTGATAGCTTACTAACTCTGAACCTGCACCACACTGTAATCTTAAACAGTCTCGACTTAACAGACCATGCTTCAGCTGTTGGGATAAGTTAAGATCGTCAGCTCATATAATGTCGCAGGGTAGGCATTAGTAATCTAGCTATATGCTTTAAGTAACTCTGCGGGATGGAATACCCCGCACAAGAGAAAACTTAGAACAATCAATCAACACATTTACTGCTGCTCATCATATTCACTCTAACCCTTTAAGCACGCTCAGTGCGACACTTAGTTATCTTCGCGGAGCGGGCCGATCTGCCTAACAACAACTTAATTCTAATATGGTTTGCGGGGTCAAGCGTGTCACCTTACAATTGAGGAAATATACGACAGCCAATGATTACCCATTCGCTTCCCCTCACTGCCATGCCGCAATTGTCCTCTCGCATCACTGAGTGACTCGCCGAGCCGCTTTTGAGTTGCTTGCCTGCACTTGCCAGTCTGTCACAAGTGCCACTGAACGCCTGATAGCCCTGTGCTTCCATCGCTGCGTGGTCAGCTGCCCGCCATTAAGCCCTGCGTTGTCAGTCTATGCTGAGGGGCTTTTATGGCTGCAGCCGGTCAAGCAAGCCGTTTTGGGGGGTTTGACAAAACCGAAAACGGCCATGGACCAAGGTTGTTTTCTCTTTCCTCGAACAAGGAATAAACTCTGTCATCCGTAGCTTATCTGCGCTAGCCAATTTGGGGAATCGTCACGCTCTCTAAAAACTGTACTAATCCATAAGGGGAAATCGTCACGGTCGAGCGGTGACGGCATTGTTTCTTGAGTTTAACAAGCAGCTACAACAAGAATAAACCTAATCATTAAAAAAAAATATCTTAATACTTTCCAATGGCTAAGTTTCCGGAAAGAGCTATATAAGATAAGAAATCTTAGTTGTGGTGTTGAAAACCTAAGTGCTGATTCCCTCCTGGATTGAGCCAATGAGAGGTGGTGAATTTCCACTTTTACTGAAGATGGGACGGACAATAGGGATGTAGTCGATAGGTGTGTATTCCAGGATAAAGTCCAAATGCATGACGAACAGATCGTAAATCCACTGAGCAAGCCCTCAAGCCATTGAGTTGGTTGAGGCATTTAAAATTCCATAGCAATACTGAAGTAGTTCCTCTGACACCAGTCGGTCTGGGTGATTCTGCGCCAATGTCGTCTCTCTAACCACAACTACATGCTTTAGCAGTTTTACTGCCTCTTCGACCTGTCCGTTGGCTTTGTATGCTCTTGCGAGCTCGTGCTGCGATGCCAGTCGTGAGGGGTGATTCTCCGCCAATGTCGTCTCTTCAACCGCAACCACATGCTCTAGCATCTCTACTGCCTCTGTCACACGTCCATCAACAAGCAAGCACCGGCCAGCCCAATAGCCTAATTCACATGGCTCTTCACTCCAGTCATCCTTAAAGGTGCTAAGCAGTTTGATTACATGGGGCAGGTATTGCCGCCACAGATCTCGGTTTTCCCAGTCATCCGTGGGAAACACCTCGTTCAGACGCGCTATCGCTGCCTGGCTTTGCTCTTGCTCTGAGTCGTTCTTCGCAACCCAAGACCTTGTTGCCAGGTGCACCAAACTATGCATGTCGAATGTCTCGCTAGATCCTCGTCTGTTCAGAAATCCATAACCGCATAACGTGCCGATCGCTCGAGTCAGTTGTTGCTGTGATTCACCCTTGGGCAGCATCGACTGAGGCACCGCCTTCGGTTCAACGCAAGCCAGAAACACCAGGATGCGCGAGGCAAGTTCGTCAGCCTTGCGGATCTGGTTAAACGAGATGAACCAGGTAGTGGCCACGGGATCTTGAGACTGCGCATATCTCGTGTCATCTTGGAACTCGGCGCTTAACAGTTCTATCCTGTCACGATCAGTGTTCTTAAAGAGGTATAGATACTCCATAAGAGTTATCTGGTTTTCGTTTAAGTATGCAGCTGCTTGCGTGATGGCTAGTGGAAGATATGTCAGCAACACCAGCAGATCGTTCACGACCTCCTCGTCACTTGGAGAGATCTCCTGGATCAATGCCTCCTTGAAGTATCTCCTTGCCTCATATCGGCTCATTGCGGGTACTTCGAGAATATGTCGCCCTGCGACCAATACTGCTAATTTTCGGTATCGTGTCGTGAACAGGATTCGTCCTTCGTCGTTTTGAGGAAGAGACTGGTAGATGCCATTCTCCACGCCCGTTGAACCCATGAGGGTTTGTGCGTCATCGGCATTGTCGACCACAAGAAGCCATTTGCCCGCACGTTTTGAGCTCAGGTACTGGCGCACCGATTCAGTCACATTGTCGCTATCGGCAGTTGGGATACCAAAAGCATCTGCGATCTGCATGCACGCTTGCTCGAAGCTGGCGTGGCTCAGCGCTGGCACCCAGAACACCGAGTAGTCCTGCTTGTTCTTCTTGACCCAGTAGGCGAGTTGCAGCGCAATCTGAGTCTTTCCAATACCCCCAACGCCAACGAGAGCGACTTTCTGCCGTCTTTCCTCAAAGAGTAGACCTTGCAGCTTCGCAAAGACATCATCTCGACCCACGAAGATGTCGTTTCGTGAAAACGGAACTAGAAAAGCGGGCTGCGTTTGATGCTCATTGAAAGCGCACGCAACTTGGCTCCGGTCGGAAGAATCTTGATTCTGTAACGAGAGGCTGCTCGCGGAATTTGCAGCTAGGCATGAATTCTCTTCGGCCGCAGTTAGTTACGATCGCGAGAGATGTGGGATAAAATACCTTCATCAAGGGAAGGAACCCAGAAGCTCAGAAAAGCCTTCGCACAAGCTGCCGCCGTTGCCGCGGCATATCGCTGCCAGACCTTACTTTTATGACTGTCGGCATAGTCGCATGCGCCTTTAATCACGATAGATGGGAATATGTCCCAAACCCCAGCGCCCTCCATTTCGAAACCAATGACGCCTTCTGTCGCTGCGATTCGGTCGCGATCTTTGCCAGACTTCATGACCGAGTCTCCGGAGGCCAACAAACCGATGTGGACAGCAGGCGTAGGACAGACCCCGGCAGTCTCTAAGCGGCTTCGCGACACGAGCTCACCGTTGCATCCGAGCTGTTTACATGACTTCTGGTCTTCTGTATGGAGGTAAGACGCCTCAAACAGCCGATCTTTTAGAGTACCAGGATACTCAGCACGAAGCTCTGGATCTTGACGAAGAACATTCAGGTAGTCTGCCATCTTCGCACTTAATTGTCGGCGATGTCGAAGTGTCCTTAGTTTTGCCAGGACTCCCCGTATCTGCTGATTCGGTCTGCCTAATGAGTCTAATAACGTATCTTTGCGGACAAAGCGGTCAGGCAGTTGCCGTCCAAAGTCATACTGGATGATGCCGTCACTGATGATGACATCTCCTAGCAAGATTTCGTCTTTGTCAGGGCTACGGGGGACAACGCCACAGACACCGACGACGAGAGCAAGCCTGATATTCGGAAAACTAGCTCGGCAGTTGGAGGCTACGACCGCCGCATTAACCTTACCCATCCCCGGCATATACGCGAGGACAACGTTATGGCGGCCGATCACGCCTGCGGAGTAGGCATTAGGGTCACCTGGATCTTTACCGAAAAGCGGACCGTCATCGTCCCAGTGATGATCGAACAAGGCTTCGATAGCATCAGCCTCAAGGGGTAAAGCGCAAATAATGGCTATCTCGAAGCCACGACGGTTGTTCGGACGGGGTGGTAGGGGTGGTAGAGGCGATGGCGTTGACATCGTAGAGGTGCGGCTCGATCGAACAATCGATGAAATCGGACGAACCTCGAGACCATCGTCTGGAAAATTATCGGCCTCAACGAGGCACCCCAAGAGAACCAGTGCCGAGAGTAGGTAAGAAAAAGGCAGAAACATCTGAAATTGATAAAGGTATTAGGTAATCGATTAAGCAAAATGTAATAATAGGCATTCAAACCTCTGAAACACAATGAACCCCTACGGCGTCGCTCACTGGTGGTGGATAGGACTATGAAGTTTGTCTCGTCGAGTATTGCTACACACCGTCGATCGTAGATTAGGAAGGGGAGACAAATCTGAGGCACTCAGGATTGAGCGGGGAAACGTCAAAACCAGCCCAGCCCTGCGATGCACATCCCTGCTCGTGACTTATTATGTGTCGCTGAAGAAGCTAAACCCCCGGAATATCTAACTGTCCGAGTGGCTCTAGGGTAAGCAAATGTTGGGACAATCATCGCCTTTGTTCCTGCTAACTCTTCGTGAGTTCGATAGACTAGATGATGATGTGTCGCAAGTAGCATTTTCGATTATCATATCCTCAAGTGTGAGGGCTATGAACAAGAATTGGACCTGGAGATTCCATAGGTGATACTTCAATATCGTAAATGGATTAGCTACGTGTTATAGGATTGTAAGTTCTAAGCCGAGAAAGTTCTTGACCTTGAGGCGCTAGCTAGTTTGATCCATAACCCAGCCTATTTTTAGCCCATTTTAGCCTTACTGGTATGACTTGGTATACCGGTAATACCATGATATTGAGATTTCTTTAAACCATACCAAGTCTTGGCGGTATTGACCATACCAATACCAATTCATACCACACCATTCCGATCACCGAGCTATCCCGAGCCTCAATGGTAGATTAGGCAAAACAGCATCACAACGCTGTGTCCATCATGTCTATGCTCCATTTCCACAACGTCTCCCTCAGCTCGTCATTCTTAGCGGCTTCTGAGAGCTTGGCCTCGGTGGCGTCCCAGCTATAACCATACCAAAACTTCTCCGACAGTGGACCAACGTCAAAATACCTGCCGCTCAACTTCCGTGACGCGATCTCGGGGTCGGTCGTGAGTAGGAGCGTGGTGCGGGCGCCGTCCAGGACGGGGATGCTGGTCATTCGCACGACCGACGACGTGAGGAAGGCGATCCAGGGTGGGATGGCGGCGGAATCAGTGGCGGCGGACGTACCTATAGTACCTGGAGTTTGGAGAAGTCAGCGATGGAGGAGATGGAGGGGTTGGAGGGTAATGACCTGGATTGAGGCAGTTGACGAATATGTTACCTTGTCCAGATTCCTGGAGGTGTTTGTGAAGAGCGAGGGTAAAGAGGATATTTGCGAGTTTTGAGCGGGCGTATCTAAGTTCTTTGTTAGTGTTAAAATCCTTGTCATATGTGGTTCAAGTTTTTGGCATTAACAGGAATACCTTTGCAAGCTTGCTTGCACATCCGCTATTGTCTGTAGGCTTGCCAGCCTTTCAACGCGCAGGTCCTTAAAATCAATGATGTCGCCTGGTACGGCTTTATACATTCGGTGAGCATGAGATGCGACAACGACGATCCTGGCGTCGCCAAAGCGTTTGGACGTTTCCTTGATGAGATCCTGCAGTTTGTCTTTGTGAGTGATATTTTTAATAACGGATGGAGCAAGGTTGCCCACCAGGCACCTACCAAGAGGTTGTAAATAAATACAAAGTGTCCGAGATGCTAAGGTTTGAAATGATTAGCCTCCACCCATCGAGATCGGCAATTTTCCACCACTCTTACGTTGGTCTAATATCGCGTTAGTCATAGGTCACACGTGCAGCAGCGTAGTAAACCTACACCAAACTGAATCTCCAACCCATCCATTGTCAGAGTCTGAGGCTATAGAGTGTTAGCAACAATGCCCATCAGAGCTATGACAGGAATGTCCTTTTCAATCTTGGCCCTACCATCACAGAGAGAGCGGCATTAGCAACCACGACGTCAAGCCTCGTCTCGAGCTTCTCAAACTGCTTCGCCGCGTGAATGCAGCTCTTCATGTCTGACAAGTCCAGTTTCAAAAACCTCAAAGACTCAGAATGACCGGGAACTGATAAGTCTTCTAACAACTGTTGAAATTTCTTCTTTGAGCGGGACGCCACGTATACTCGAGCATTACGTCGCAGAAGTTGGGTCACCGTTTCCTTGCCGATTCCAGTTGCGCCTCTGTAGCCGCACGGTCATTAGCCAGGTCCAATGCAGTTGATTCGTACTTGCCCTGTCACAATCATGACTTTTCCTGATAGATCAGGAATGTACACTTCTGGTGAAAATTGCTTCCTGAATGGCTCCATACTGAAAGCTCTTCACTGTTCTGGGTCAATCAGGCATCGCAACATAATTTTGAATTAACCAAGGCTTCCTCTTATACTGAAAGGTTAGGTATGCCAAAAGTAAAAGCTATCTGCTGGGTGGAGATGTCCTGGAAACCTTAATTCGTTTAGCTGAAGAAGCTTGTGGGACTAGGCCGGACATAGGGGTTAGCAGCTTCCCGACCCTGGGTATAGATGGCTTAGGTCCGGTATCTCCTCAATTAGCTACTTCAACTATATGATAGGTTAAATATGGTTAGCATAGTTTGATTATATTTGATATTATACAAGATTAGTAAACTAAGTTGACTGAAGCGGGTCTCGTACTATAAGTCAAATAGGGTCGGTTCGACTTAAATTCTCTTAGGTTATTAGTTAAAATATGTGGGGGTGACTGGAGTCACGTATGTGGTGAGACTGAGTCGTAATAATAGGAGCTTGTCTGCCAGAGATGAAACATCGAGCCATTATGATCTTGACGAGGAACGGATTAGCGGCACAGGCCATAGGCAACCCTCGCCAACAATCGCGTCAAGGGCATATCCGAGAGATATATGATGCTGTAGAGAAGCTTCGAGGAGAGGGGAACGGAGTCAACCTCATCTGGCTACTCTCTAACAGTGAGCTCGAAATCCAGAAGATAGCCAAGACGTCGGCCCGTCATGCAAAGGAGCCGTACGTCACGCCGCGTAAGGGGGCAGTCAAAGCGAAGACTACAATTCTCAGTCAAACAAAAGCAGATCTGCGAAGTGAGAGGAGACTGCCAGAGGGAGTCGGCAGGCATTCTAGAAAGGTTGACTCAGCTCTGCCCGGTCCACATACTCGCCTGTTATACGACCAGTTGTGGTGGAAGGAAGCCAGCGTGCTGGCTCAGCTCAGAACTCGAATGTCGCGATTGAATGGTTACCAATATCAGGTCATGGCAGCACCGACGGATGAGTGCCCGTGTGGGCGAGCAAAAGAAACGGTAGAGCATTTCCTCTTCTGTTGCGAGAAGTGGACGATATACCGTAGAGAGACGCTACAATGTACGGAAGAAAAACACGGCAACCTCTCCTTTCACCTAGATGGCAAGGCAGCATCAGATGGACAGAAATGGACACCAGACATGGACGCGGCGGGGGCCATGATCAGGTTCGCGATCGCTACAGGTCGCCTGGAACAGCGATAACAGAAACATTACTAACTTATTGATTCTCAACTCATCTAACAATAGCTACCCCTCGAACAACCAAAAGCAGGCAATGCTTCAGCCGCCGAAGATAGGAAACTGAACACTTGGAGAAACCGGGCTTCAAGGTGGCTTGCTACATACTGATACCTAACGAGGATAAGGGAGAAGAACGATGACTAGATTCGAAAGAATAAGCCCAGATTCGTAATGATTTGGTGAGAGTAAGGTAATAATTAGAGAGATTTTATGTAATTTTAGCTTCAGAGCCCCTTGGGTGTTGGCCTACCGGGCGTAGTAGACTTGCGTGTGTGTATATGTATTAGGAGCTTGAGCGTGGTGAAGCCGGCCACTTCCTTGTCTGGGCCGCTCGCTTATTATATACGTCAACTTCTTAGTAAGTGATTATTAATATTGCTCTGTAGGGAGTACTAAAAGACAAATTTCTATTTTAATACACACAAATATTATATAATACCAAGAATGGCCTCTTGGTCATCTTGCCGATATAAACTAATCATGGCTTAGTGTGCATGAAAATAAAACGGACCCCTGTTTTAATGTACAAGAGTCCGGGCTAATACCGATTACTGATCAAGGGCCATCACTAAACCCCCAGTCGCGATTCAAGGCCAAAAATAACTAACTACTCCACATGCATTTCTTATCGGCCATCTTATATAATTATACCGGCGGGGAAGTAAGGGTTTAAGCGCGAAGACGAAGGGCACGATGATAAGCAGAGCCTTGTCTCTGCCTTGGCTTCAAAATAAAACCTGCTCAACATCTTGAGTTGAATTGCTGCATTTCATCGTCTTGCTTGATCCTTCTTCTTCAGTATCTGCATCTCTTTTACTAGTCGCGAGAGAAAGAGTTAGGTTTATCCATCTTATAAATAGCCTCGTCAACATGGCCGGTCTTCCTCCTGTTTACATTGTGTCGGTGGCCCGTACGCCAATCGGCTCGTTTCTTGGGTATATTAACCTTTCTTGACCAGGAGGCCACTCCAGTTCTGTCTTCCTCTGTTAAGCTCATGCTGCTAATATTCACAGCTCGCTGTCGAGCTTAACAGCCATTCAACTAGGTTCTACTGCTATCAGGGGTATAGATGGGCCTACCTTGAGATACTGATATAAGGAAATCTTTTGGCTGACCATTACTGCTCATAGCTGCTGTTGAACGAGCCGGTATTGAATCTAAGGAGGTTAACGAGATCTATTTTGGCAATGTCCTCAGTGCTGGGTTAGTGCATCCAGCGCTCATCATAAATCAATCAAATCAACTTTGAGGTAAAAGTTGATTTGTTTGATGGGGCTTCGGTCCAAAGTTGATTTGTTTGATTTGATTGGCTCGTCTCAATCAATTGTATGGGAGGCCTATATATTGAGTATGTGAAGGTATTACGCCGGATCCAAAGCCTCAATTACCAACCCAACTGCCCACCTTTACCCCGCCGTGTCGGACCCAGTTCCTCAGACAATGAACTCGCTCCAGCGTGTCGGCGCCCATTGCGAGCCTTTGCGATGTTAGTGTCAGCTTGGCTAGGCTGAACTGCCTCTCGCAGTCGGTTGCCATAGCCGGAATGGCAAAGACATCCAAGGCAAAGCTGCTTAGCACCGGGAATGAAGGCTTGTGGTCCCTCCACCATTGGATTGGCTCTTGCGTATCTTGTGGCTCAAGACGGAGGTATTTGTCCATCTCGCTAACACTGCTGCTCGTTGCAAATGCCTTTTTCGTTCTGCTGTTGATCCATTGCGTGTAGTGATCATCCTCTTTACCCCTGTTCGTTAATGATGAAGCAGACTTCGACTGTAAGTCGTCCGTCCGCTGGTTCGATTGATACCACCGCGCGAAGTAGTCCTTTATGCCCGCCTTCGCATCGCGAACCCAGGCCAATTGCTCCTCAGTGGCCCAAGTAGCCTCCAACCAGCTGATGCCGAATCTCGGATGAAGGATGACTGCTGCCGCAAACAAGGGAGATTCTCCGAGCTTGCTGTAGTATTCATCCAGCTTCTTCCAGCCGTTGTTGATCGATGCCCGAATATATGCTCGGTGGTCTGCTGGTAATGAGCTCTTCTGGGAAATCTTAGACGCCGGCGGCTTGTCAAGCGCCGCATACTCAGCCTGAGAATGCTCCGGCAAGGCAGCTACCGTGAAAGTTGGCGCTTGACTTCGCTGTTGGGATACATAGACCTCTTCCCCATCGAAGCGAGCAGGGCGACGGCGGGAACGGGCCGGCCGGATGTTAGCACCCCTCAGAGGCGCAGACGCTCTTCCAATTAGTTCGGGATCATTTAGATTCGTCGCCCTTATTGTTTCGGTCGCGAACTCATTGTAGAAGCCTTTTCCAGTCTTCAAAATGCTCGAGCAGGTATTCCATTCCTACCAGGACTTCCCACAGGCGCCCATGGCTGTCGCCTTTACCCCAGCCTTGGGTTCGCATTGTCTGATGATATAAAGGCGTAAGTATCTCGTTAACCTCACCAAGCACGCGCCAATCCTCGTTGGATAAGATGTCATCAGCAGGGATACGTTTTTCTTCGTCTTTCTCGCCTTCGAGTGCAAAGATGTAGGCCCTGATGTCAGTCTGCTTCCGCAAAGCCCTCTCTATCATCATATAAGTAGAATTCCACCGCGTCTCATTGTTCAAGATGACCTCAAGCTCGGCGGGTTGATTCCTCGCAAAGATGGTACCCTTCGTCCTCCTGCTCGTGAGCGATGCGCTTGAAATATTCGCTGCGCTGAGGTGAGGATCTGATGAACTTGACGATATTGTGCAGCTTCCCAATTGGGCCCTTCGAACGCCAATGGCGAAGATCTTGCTCCTGAAGACCTCTCATGCCGTTGATATCTGACTCTAGCTCGAAAGATTCGGCGTCTTTACCGAAAAGAAACGCGCGGGCAACAAGGTTAAGAACGTGGCCGTAGCAACGCATGCGACGGGCCTTGGTATCAGCCGGCCGGATCGAAGGGTCGAGCTGCCGGTAGAAGTAAGAGAGACAGGTATCGTTCGTAGTCACGTTATCAGAAATGACCGTGCCAACCTGTCCTCGGATATCCCACAGTTGAACGATTTCGAACAATGTCTCGGCAAGATTCTCACCACTGTGGATACCTAGCTGACGGCGTAGGTAGAGCGAGCAGCCTGGATTGTTGGTTCCCGAATTTGTCGATGAAGTGTGCAAAAACTGCCATTATCGCAAGACGGTTCGGTGATGTCCAGAGATCAAAGCTGATGTGTATTTTTGTTAGGGCGCTGCCTAGCTCCGCTTTGATGATAGCCGCCTTAGACTCGAAGATCTTCTGTAGCTCTCTGGTAATAGAACTGCTACTCCAAGGAATTTGGAGTGCTAGTTCATGGTCGAACTGATAGAAGAGCTCCTTTAGAAACTTGTGCTCGAATATTGTGAAGGGCACATCACTGTCAATGACGAACCCAACACTAAGTTCTTGTACAGCTTTGACCTTTGCCTTTGGTATTATGCTCTGGTCAAGCCGTGGTCGTTTGGGGGTTGCACGGGACTGGAGATCGATCGCGCTATCGTCGCTGGGGCTTGATTGACTCGCTGGGGTGATCCGATGGGCTCTGTGCAAGTCAGTATATGGGATATGTTGGGATAGAGGATGGATCCATATTTGCGAAGATGATCTGCTGCAGAAGATGTCGCTTGTATTGAGAAGAATTCTGGCCGACCCTTCGTGTCGCATCGGCTGCAGCACCACACATGACCGATGGGCTGATCCTGGTGATTCAATTCAATGAACAACGTGCCGTGCGATCTGATCCAACTTTTTCTGCCTTTTGCACCTTTCCGAGCTAGCGAAACTTCGTGAACGAAGCGGCGGTTCTTCCAGACGACCTTCGGTAGATCCTCAATAGTCGGGTTAAAGGGCAGGTACCAACGAGGCTACGGCTTTATATAGGGCTAAGAAGTATCGCCTATCTGTGGCCATCTTGTACAGGGTAGGACTGGGCGGAGGGCACGTCCAGGTTTAATCTTTTTGGGCAGTTCAGATGAAGCATGGCATATATCAACTTTATCATATCATGTCAACTTACAAATCGCTGGAATTGATTTGATTGAGGCAAGGAATTAACTAAGTTGATTGATTTGATTGGGGTGATTGATTGATTGAGTTGATTTATGATGAGCGCTGTTTTTTTCCCGGTGGTGCGGGATCTTCCAGCGTTGCGGCAGTAGGTAATCTCTCGGCCTGTGTGCTGCCCGCAGCGATGGACGACAGTAGTGTTGTGACACATATTGAATGGCAGAGTAGTTGGAACAGAACAATGATAACGTTTATGCTCCCAGTTTTAGCGGGAAAGAAAGTAACTTGTAAAAGCTGATGGTTAAATCCAATAGCAGTTTCCTCTAATAAAGCGCTTAAGGGCCTTATTATACTAGAACGCGGCCCGCTCGTTCCCATTCAAGATGCTGTTGTTTATATTGCGCAGTAGTGCTAGGTGAAAATATATATTTTATGAAACTTGATTGTTCATTAGTGAGATGAGAGTTCTTCTCAGGTTTATATCTCCAAATGATTTCATCTAGGACTTTAAACTTTAAATCTAGGACTTTCAGACTGTTAGTCTGAATCCTGAAGTGAAGGGGGATCCCCGGATTTTCCAACAGATGCCCTTAAATTGGTACCAACAAACATGAGCTAGATGTACAGATAACCAATCGTTCTTAACCGCGCGCCAATTTAGTATGATCTTATATTGCAATAGACCTCGGCTAAATGTATTTATAATTAAATCTTCTTAACCGCGCGCTACCAAAATTCCTTGGTGCTCTGCCAAGACACGAGGGGTATCGGAATTCCCTAACCTGTAGCAGGCGCTTGAATACAACATAGCCTCAATCATTATTTCCCTAAGTACCGAAAATTATTACGAAAAGCATCGTACGGCCCCAGACTTAATATATATCAGGTGCTCTAGTCCAGCCAAGTATATAATAATCCCTTAACCCTCTTTGTCAAACTCACGCAGTGGGACTCGTAAACATACCATACACATAACGAATCAGGAAGCCGAATTACCCGCCATCATCGCGCTAATCCTAAACCCCAGTGCCATCCCAAAGGGTTGTAAGACTTAAACTGCCAACTCCCCAAAATAAACCAGGATCTGTTATTAAGACTAACATGGTTCAGAGGTGTGATTGGGAATGTATGTCTCGTCTCTATAACCGCTTTAGCTCTGCCTGTACTAGACTTGTCCCAGGTACACGTGACACAGCCCCGCAGTCATTAACCGTGCCCTTCTGCCTGATAATGTAGCGTCCCCTTTACCTTCACCTTTACCTCTCCATCTACACATCACAATTCACTAAATTCGACTAAACATGAGCGACCTAGCAGAAACAGATACAATGGACGATATTGCAGTCACTCAACTTCATGGCGGCAATGGAAGTGGTGCAGATATGGTGTTTATGTTCAATGACAACCAGATTTCTGTGTCTATTTTTCCCAGTAACGGGTCGTCAACAAAGGATACTCGTCAAATGGAGCCAAAAGACCGCCCTCTACAGGACCGTCTTGTTGATCTTATCTCTCGAGCTACCACGTGCCAGGACGACGACGAGTATGATAGGCTTGAGGATGAGGTTCTTGGCGTCATTCTGGATGCTGGAAGGCCTCTTTTCTCTCGTCCAATATCTTCGCAAGGAGCAGTCGCTCAAAACGGCCAATCTCTAAATCATCTACTGTTCCCTCCATTCCTTTATTTTCGGCTAGAGGCTCCTGCTAGTCACGCCTCCATTGTACCCATCAACCCAGCCGAGGCAAACACCATTCTCACTATCGACCCTGCTCTCGACCCAGGCTTTGAGGAAGAGTTGGAAATCTGCCAAGACATACCTCGCTATATCCCCGAGGAAATCGTAGTCACCAAGTCATTTGTACGTGGTGCGAACACTGTTACCGCTGCCGTCCAGGTACGGGGGCGAGATATGTTCTGCAAGTCGCGTGGTCAACCCGGCGGGCTCTTTGGCACCGGCGAGGGGCGAGAGCTTGAATGTCTTGGTGAGATTCTCAAAGCGTTCCCGCAACCAAACACAATACAGGTTCCCCAGCTTCTTGGTTATATTCATCACAAGGACACCAAGCAGATCTTGGGGTTTCTTCGACAATGGGTGCCTGGGCGTAGGCTTAGCGATGTTGATATCACCACCGCTACGGTAGAAAAAAGGCAGAAATGGTCCGTCCAGATTTCTGAAACTATCAAGTGTCTTCACGAACATGGGTTGGTATGGGGAGACGGAAAGTCTAGTAATATCATCATCGATGAGCAGGATAATGCTTGGCTAATTGATTTTGGGGGGGGATTTACAGAAGGGTGGGTCGATGAGGAGCTGGCTGAAACCAAAAAGGGAGATGAGCAGGCCCTGGCTAAGATTGTGGAATTGCTGAGCGAAGGTAATGACGCGTCCTCATCTTTGTAGAACATGAAAGGTTTAAATTAGAGATATTTATATAAGTCTTTGGTGCTTTTTTTCCATAGAAGCATTACCATATCTGGGTATTGGCACGATTTGTCCCCTTCGTACTCCAGATCCGCAGCTCGCCAGATCTCTTGCGGCTGGTAACATTTCCAGCACACAGCGTGCGGGTCCATCCATTCCTTCTTCTTGCTCTGGCAGTCCCGAAGTGCTTTTTGCTTAGCTCGAATCCAATTAAAACGTCGAGCGCAAGCCGTTACGACATGCTCAAACGATTTTCCTTCTACACGGCAATAGAGAAAGCAACCTTTCATTGTCCCAAGATCCCTTTCATACCGACTCAATTCTTCGTCACATACTTGGGCCTGACGAATCACCTCGGTAGGGTCCGGTAAAGATCATCTCACTAACGGCAAGGCCAGCGCTTCAGTCTCATCAGGTGTTATGTTATGTTATGTAAATTTTTCGTCCGGGGGGCCGTAGGCCCCAAAAAGTCTCCTAATGGAGCACAGGACGTGCTGAGCTAAACTATCTACAATCGCTGCCCTGCTGATTCTCGATCGAACCATCTGCAAGGCCTCTTGGATCGGAGCCGTATACATGCTCGAGCGTTTTCTGTACTCATTACCCCCAAGAGGCACCTCTCTACTCGTAGCTCGCCCTACAGTAGTTGTCGGTGAAGCACATCCCATTGGACATCAATACAGTTGATCCTCGCAGAGCTTCCCTCCAGCAGCGTCTCCCAGCTAGTTCATCCAGTATATCATCGGCACAAAGGCGCATTTACTTTCAAGAGGCCATCCCGTCAGCGGGATCTATTCCTCTCCAGCCTAGAATTCTCTTGCACAGATAGATCAAGTAGCTTTCCATACCCTGAGGCAGGGAGTCCATGATCCCCCAAGATCGCCAGTAGCTGCAACCTAGGACCATACATCCTTGGGGAAAACCCTTGCAGGGGAAAACCCCAAGGCGGCTAGAACGCTGCTCTGTGGATGAGGTAGTCGCCTCGTTCCACGGTCTCCAGGTAAGCTCTGTACCATTTCGCCCCAGCGGTTTTGTCTAGTGGTCTCAGCCAGTGAGACAAATTGTCGAAGCCCGGTCGTGTTCCGGGCAGCAGCCGAGGCTGCAGAAAGAAAGAGGAGAGTCTCTGGGCAGTACGCGACTGCAGAGATCGGTCAAGCAGCTTCCGAGCTGCAAAAAGGGCAACGAATCGTGTGGGGTCCGTGCGTCAAGGTCGAGGGCACCAGAGGGCCCAGAAAGTCGAGCAGCCGAAGGCTGCTGGTGTTGTTCGGGCAGCCAAAGCTGCAGTGGTCGGTCGAGGCAGTGTTATACTGCAGGCGAAGGTGAGGGTGAGGGTGCAACGACCCTGAATGTCTAGCAGCAGGATGCTGCGAATGTCGTCTGGGCAGCCGAGGCTGCAGAGGTCGGTCGTACTGGGGGGAAATCGAGGGCGCAGAGGCCGGAATGTCGCAGGCTCGCGAAGCCGAAATGTCGAGGTGAGAAGAAGTCGTAGATAAGACAAATAAAATGGAGCCCGGAGGCGATGTCAAGAGCTCGCGAAGCTCAGTGCCGTTGAAAACACTTGTCACGAAGAAAGGTCAACTCTCTGAATCCCTTTCTTCCAGCAGCTGTTAGGGTCCCGCTAGTCCCGCAGCTGCTTTTGTTGCCATTTTGGCCTGTAAAAATTTTCTGCCCTAGCAGAACGCTAATAGCGGGTGCCAAGGAAAAGTTTTTACAGGAGAGAGTTGTGGGTAGGATAGTTATGTTATGTTATGTTATGTATATTTTTCGTCCGGGGGGCCATAGGCCCCGAAAAGTCCCCTACTGGGGCACAGGACGTGCTGGGCTAGAGGAATCGGAATCTATCTACACGCTAGTTACAGAAATGCTATTGGCCATAAAGGATTAGTGTCGCAGGGTAGGCATTAGTAATCTAGCTATATGCTTTAAGTAACTCTGCGGGATGGAATACCCCGCACAACAGACAACTTAAGACATCAATCAACACATTTGCTGCTGCTCATCATATTCACTCTAACCCTTTAAGCACGCTCAGTGCGACAGTTATGAGCCCGGAGACTCTTTCATTGCCTCTCTCCATCATGATCAGCATCTTCTCTGCCGCAAGCCAAGTCCATCACCACCAGCATCTTCTGCTATCAACTTCGTCGTAATGAGAGCTTTCTCTCAAATTGAAAATCTCCTCAGGGGAATCGGCACGAAGTTGAGCCGACTGACGCAATGCTGGTTTCCGGTTCATAGTCGGATGTATCAGATGAAGCGATATGAAACAGCAACTTGAAACCCGCAAAAGATTTTAACAGAGAAGACTCCTAAAATCTAACAATCATGATCTTTTTAATCAGCAAGAAGCTAACACATTAATCAGAAGTCAATTCAAAAAAGACGCTATCCTTTTCTTGACTAAATGTCACAAAATGTCGATCAAAGATCACAATCTCACCTTGCTCAACTCCCGTGAGGACTGGACCAACTGGATTAACTCTATTGAGGACCTTGCCGTGCGCAACGATGTCTGGAGCTACTGTGATCCAGAAGGGATTGAAAACTTGGTCTTCACTGTGACCAAACCATCGGACTCAGCAAGCAAGGACACGATCCAGAAATATCACAGCCTCCAGGCTATCTATGATAGCGAAAGGAAGAAATACGACAAGGTCTCTGATCGCATTGACCTCACAGTGTGTCAGGAGTTCAAGCAGCATTACCTCGGAATCCATGATGTCCGCGGCAAACTTATTGCGCTGGCTGATAGCATCCAACCCACCGCGAAAGACCAGAAGCAGAATGTTAGGGCTGAGTTTGAAAAGCTTAAGAAGGGCCTTAGCAACACCAGTCTCGATAAATGGCTCAGCCGCTGGCCTGCTCTCGTTAACAACGCTAAGCGTTACAAGATAGAGAACCTACTGTACCAATTACCACTGGTAATGGACCCAATACCAACTTTTGCGGCCCGTGCACCTTCCCCTTTTGGATCTTTAGGAGTTTGGGTCAATACAAGAATATTTGGTCCGTGCCCTCTCTCCAACTACCCAGGATCCCAGCGCTGATTCCCTGTCAACGCGAATAAAAAGCACCTTTCGTATGGCAAAGGGTGCGCCGGAAACTCAATTGTAATGAATGCAATTTGGGAGCTTTGGCGCCATGTCTCCTATTTCCATGGTCTCATGAGACCTCAAAACCCGATGCCGGCATCCATTCCACTTGGTGTCCTTCGTCAAAGCTTTTTTCGCCTGCATCATCTTCTTACTGACGGAATCGGTCACGAGACAAACAGGGCACCATGTCCGACGATGCAGCGTTTTCACGGGTCAATCTCTCCATTGACGTCCATGCTCGAGTGCTCATATGTTGCCACGACGTATGCCGCGTTGCCCTTTCTCCCAGCCCTGCTCAAGTCAGTCAGCATCTCCGAACGAAGCATAACATACCTGCTGCTGAGCGACATCTGGTGACCGATCTTTTGAAGGCTCGCACCTCACCACTACAGAGCCCTTCTGAAGCTCCCGTACGACAAGATGGCTCATCCCCAGACCCGAACCTACACCTCGTCCACGGGTTTACGTGCAAGTTCTGCATTGAACGTACAGGCAGCTCCCAGGTCATGTCTCGTCACATAACTTCGGCGCACGAGAAGCAAAGACTCCAGCTAGGAGTGCGAAGGAACGCCATGTATGAACCAGTGTTCCTGCAAGCGTGGACCAAAAGTCCTTCGGGGGGACGTTACTGGATTGTCGAATATGGCGGGTCTACGACCAGACCAGTCGGAGGCAAGGAAGTTTACGACCATCTTGAAGATGTTTTTGAGCGTGAGAGAGGCCGACAGAAAGGCTTTTCAGGTGGGGACTTGACGAATGGGGCTGGTACCACTAGGAGCTCACAAACCACAACATTCACAGATCTCAGGCCATGGCTGGAGAGAACCGGCTGGGAACGGACTTTTGGGAGAATCGACCGAGAACTGCTAAAAAACCTAACTACCGCG
>NC_031000.1:1391987-1517460 GCF_000149955.1 Fusarium oxysporum f. sp. lycopersici 4287
CACAGGGGCTTAATAGCGGGCAGCTGACCACGTAGCTAATGCACAGGGCCATCGGGCGTGCAACGGCACTTGCCACAAACTAACAAATGCAGGCGAGCAATTCGTAAACAGGGGCATGAATGGGCAATCATTGGCTGTCGTGTGTTTCTCGCTTGTGAGGTGACAGGCTTATCTGCCCACCATGTCATGTCAGCATTAAGTCGTCGTTAGGCACAGCAGCCCGCTCCGCGGAGATCGCTGAGTCCTGACCAGATGATATGTATTGCTGATTCGCCCTCAAAGAAGAAAACCTCCTGCTGCATTGCAGGTGTTAGCTGTATCCGAGTTTTCTCTCTCGCCTTGTGATAAATACCGACGAGTTGCTTTATGTATGGCGACAGATAGGGTGGATGAAACCGGCAAGATACGTCAGTTTTTTAACTTAGATTGCTCAAAAGTTATTAAACTATTGCTGCCTGGAATTTAAACCTGCGGCAACGCTAACGCAGCTCCGCACTTTGCCAGCCGTATTGCGCATTGCCTCTGTCGAGCTGAGGTGGCTACCTGCAAGTTTGCAGGGGTATCCCACCAATTGTCATACTCGAAGGAGGCCCGAGCGTTGATCGTTGACCAAATGACCTTGATGTTTCAAGCAACATAATCTGACGTGGCATAAGGTCCGGGGAAGGGAGGGTATTCCGTTGTTACAGCCTGATGGATCTTGGCATTGTTGATCAGACAATTCCTAAGTGGAACTCTGATCACAACAGCGTGTCCGCGATTACAGATATAAACCCGAGAAGAACTCTCATCTCAATAATGAACAACGAAGTTTTTACAAAATATATTTTCACCCAGCACTACTGCGCAATATAAACAACACATTACAAGTGGGAATTGGTACAGTAGGCCCCCATGGAAGAAACGCGGCGCGTTTTGTGTTCCTGGTTTCCGGGCCTAGATGTAAATGCGCATTTCTAGTCTACATTTATGAGTAGGGCGCGGAAGAAAGAACCTTTCGGGACTTCGTTTCTCAAAGCATAAGAACCTCAATATTATCAAATGCACTCAGCAACCCTGCGCAATCCAACAACACCAGATCAGTGATCCCAGTAGTTACTTTCCTCTGTCGGGGTGTGCAAGCCACTGAAATCCAAGTCTGATCCATCAGCGCCACTCTCCCACTCGTGAGACTCGGACAGTGACGGAAACCAGAAGTCATCTGGAATGTCATCCAGCCCTGCAGTGCTGCAATCAGTTTCTGAATTGACCGACGAGCTGTCTAGTCCACCCATAGTTGGCGCACTTTCAACCCCAGAGACATTATTCTGCAATGGGTCCTGCCCCATGGTCTCTTCTACGATATTTTCTTGAACATTATGATCGGGGCTGTCTGTGTGTGCACTATTACCTTCTGCAGGCTGGCTTTCTCCTGATATATTCCGGCGTATACGCACGGCGTCCACGATATCGCGCATGTCCTGCGCTATCATAGTACGGTTCGTGTTGAGAATTTGGGTGGCATAATCCTCTGATCCCCATTGCGTAAGCAGATCTTGGACGTTAAAGGCATCCGCCATACGGTTTGCAAATTCGACCAGCCGTTCATCGTTGTCGGGCAGGCCGTTGTGACGCCAAAGGGCGACGGTAAGGAAAATCCACGACTGGTGGAAGACCTGATGTACTTTGAATACCAGTTTCCGGACTAGTAAACTCTATTAGCATGCGCCAGAATTTCTATTCTTGCCTGCGTCTTGGTACCTTGGTCTGAGTCCTTCATGTCGCCCCATTTCCTACATGTCTTGTATCCACACCCAACTGTCGAGAGAGCACCCATGACGCGGGTTGTTTTTTGGATGGCAGGTCCGCCAGGGATGAACCAGGATGCTACGGTAATGGCGAGCGACAATGCGGTGCATCCAGCCCATTTGTTACGTGCCTTCCTGTATGCAGCTGTTTCTGTGTCTGCCATCTTGTATAACTGAAGGGTTTGCTCAATGCTGCTTTTTAACAAGCTGACCGCTATATTGATTCTGGCAAGGGACATTTCGCCTCCTTTATTGCCCTGTTCTGAACACTTGGTCAGCTCCCGTAACAATGGTGACATGAGTTTTGTCCTTACCCAGCAAGATGTCCAAGGTTGATACCAAGTGCTCGGCGGTTTCGTCGAGGAATTGACTTGCGTCATTGATTGCTCCATGCAAAGCGCCCTCATCGAGGTTGACTAGCTGCAGAATTCCCTTGTGAAAACTCGTCAGCGACGCGAGGCA
The DNA here is from genome assembly GCF_000149955.1 of Fusarium oxysporum f. sp. lycopersici 4287. Lineage (NCBI taxonomy): Eukaryota > Fungi > Ascomycota > Sordariomycetes > Hypocreales > Nectriaceae > Fusarium > Fusarium oxysporum. Next base: position 1,394,237 of record NC_031000.1, read on the forward strand.
ATGAGGTACTTGGAATGGGACAGGGCGTACAACTTCCCCGAGTAACCTGGTAGCTACATCCACTCCTCTTAGTATGCCAAGGACCATCTTGATCCTTCTCGTTGTATCCTGAAGCTCCATAGTCTGTGCAGGAGAGCGTTCGATATAGCTCGTGGCGTGGTGGACGGTAGAGGCGATCGTTCTGGGTGGGATAAGCTCCAAAAACCTGCCTAGTCCTTGCACGCATTCTGCGACGGTCACTACGGCTTTCATCCTGGTTTGGTTAGCAAACTACCCATATATGTAGAGCGACGTTGTAGGATCGTACGGGCCCATAAACCATCTTACTGGATCTCGAGTGAAGAAATTGTTACCGAGAGTCTGTGGTTCCCTAAAAGTTGGGTCCTCTGTGAGGTTTTTGCCCATGCTGATGACGAATGAACGAACAAAGGCCTGATCGACGTCGTTGTTCTCTCCAACCACGGGCTTGAAGAGCACATCCTGGCCGTTGCGAATGGATTCCAGGGACGTATTGCCGCTAACACGAAAGAGATCATCACAAAAGGTATCGAGGATTTTACAAAACTCGGGATCGTCGGCTCGGCGGAGTCGACGGAACGTGATCTGTAGGGCATTGTTGTGAGAAAGAGATTTGACGACCACAAAATTGGTGACTAACCATTGCATCCAGTCCCGGCGGCCAATACATGGGCACCTAGGTGCCCAAATAAAATAGCGCACCAGGTGCCCAAATTATGTCAGCAATCGTCGCTCCGATTGGCCAGCGCGCGTTTGACATGACCGACGCGACCTGCGCTCTGTATGATAGTAACACAGCCAACGAAAATGGACCAAAGCCACCGGCTTGCCTTCCCGGACGATGCCCTCCCACCTGAAGGCATATACAAATCCCGTGAGTCTCTATTGGCAGCCATTAATTCTTGGGCGAAACCTCGAGGTTATGCGTTCACGACGGGGAAATCATTAAAGACGTCAAGTGGCCGAATCAAAGTCATATTTGCCTGTGATCGAAATAAACTCCCACCGAGCACATCTATTACACGCCAACGCCGCACTTGTAGCCGAAGAACCGGCTGTAAGTTTTCAGTGCTGGCCAAGCAATCATTGGATGGAAATACGTGGGTCCTAAGCCATCGACCAGACAAGGAGTATGCCCACCACAATCATCCACCGAGTCCGGACGCGTCTGCACACCCGGCGCATCGCCAACTTAACGAAAGAGATGCAGCAATTATTTCGAGCCTGACAACTGCTGGCGCTGCTCCTCGAGATATCAGGACGTACCTCCATAACAGTTCAGATACCCTTGCGACGCAGCAAGACATCTATAATCGGATCGCGGCAACGAGAAGAGATCTGCGTGAGGGCCAGAGCAGTATCCAAGCGTTAGTCGACCAACTACAGGGTGAGGGCTTCTGGTGCCGGGTTCGATTGGACTCGGATAATCGGCTGACAGCCATATTCTTTGCCCACCCTGACTCTGTTGCATATCTGCAAAGCAACCCGGACGTACTGCTATTGGATTGTACCTATAAGACGAACAAGCATGCCATGCCGCTGCTTGACATGGTCGGAGTTGACTCTTGTCAGCGTTCCTTCTGCATCGCATTTGCATTTCTGTCCGGTGAATCAGAAGAAGACTATTCATGGGCACTTCATCATCTCAAATCACTCTACCATCATGAGCTCCCTTCTGTAGTCTTAACTGACCGATGTCTCGCTGCAATAAATGCAACTGCAACCTGGTTCCCTTCCTCCAAGGCCCTGCTTTGCCTCTGGCATGTTAATAAGGCAATCCTGCAGTATTGTCAACCGGACTTTGTGCTGAAAAGTGGCGACACAAGCGGCCGGGTAGAGGACGAAAAATGGGACGAATTCTATGGTTTTTGGCACACTATTGTGGATTCGCCAACAGAAGAGATATTCAGAGAGCGCCTAGCCAAGTTCGAGCTCAAGTACGCCAAAAGATACCCCCGGGCCGTTGGGTACATCAAATTGTACTGGCTCGAGCCGCACAAAGAGAGAATCATTAAAGCATGGGTGGATAAATACCTGCATTTTGGTAATGTGGCCACCTCGAGGTAGCTGTCCAGGGTCAGATATAAAGGTCGGAAAGCTAATAATTGCCATCTAGGGCCGAAGGAATTCACTCCCTAATCAAATCATACATCAAGACCTCCACATTCGACCTCTTCGATTCTTGGCAGGCCATGCGCCATGCGGTCACCAACCAACTGAAGGAACTGAATCACATACGAGCCTCTCAACAGATACGGACACCTTTGGATATCTCTGGAGGAATGTTCGAGGCTGTCCAGGGTTGGGTTTCCCACCAGGCCCTGCGCAAAGTGCAAGAACAACGGAAGTTAGCTTTGGCATCTCCCCAAGCTCCCTGCAGTCAGTCTTTCACCTCCTCACATGGGCTACCGTGTTCTCACACCTTGAAGAGACTCGAGGAGGAACAGCGCAGCCTTTTGCTTGATCATTTTCATCCTCACTGGAACTTAAAGCGAGGCGCGGATCGGCCCCGGCCCATACTAGAGCCACGTCGAGCCCCGCAGCAGGGCATCATCAGGGCGAGAGGTCAACCTGCGACGAGCACCAAACGAGAACCCTCTGGATTTGAGATCTCTCAGCCTGGCAAGAAAGCGCCCAGCACATGTAGCAGATGTCATGCTGTTGGTCACGCGAGGTCCTCACGAGCGTGTCCTCTGAGGTTCCAGGATTTGCTCATTCAGGAAGCGCCGGCCTCGAAGTCAATCCCGCAGCCGGACGTAACCCCGGTCGCAGTCCCAAGTCCGGCTGACCCAATTGAGGCGATTTCAGTGAGCCAAGGGCCCTCATTAGTTGAAGGCATGCCAGTGCTAGAATATATTGCGGAAGCTACTGCACGCTCTCCCGCTACTGCACACACCCCACTTGCCCAGTCTTCACATACTGTACAAGTTTCGCTTACAGCTCCTCAACATTCTGTCGTCCCAGATTGTCCCGTTGGAACTGTGCCAGGCCCTTCTGGCGAAGAATGTCTGAATCACGAACCATCCGATTCGCGCAGCCTTCCTTCGCAACCACTACTGAGGTATGACTCGCCAGAAGCCATATATGGAAGATATGTCGCTACAAGAAGCGCGTGGTATGCGGCGCAGCCGGCTGGCAGCATCAAAACAAATCAGCAATATCGCAGGGCGATGGGGCTTCCACTCAGGTACGACAAGCAGAGCTACGAGTGGTGTCTGGACTACAAACAGATGTCCAAGCGCTGTATCACGTCAACAGGATCAAGAGAATGGACGAAAGAAGAGATGATGGCGTATTTGGATTGGAGTAAGGCGGAGGATAAACGCATCGAAGCCCAAGTTGTTAAGGAGATGGGAAAGAATCCTCTAGCAAACAAAAGAAGAGGCATGACAGAAATATGGCGAAAAGCAGAAATGGATAATATAGAGCAAGAAACCTTATATGCAGCGGAGGATATGGCAGAACTTTGTATTATTGTCAAACGGTAACTAGTTGGCTTGTGCTTTGAAAATATTAGAAAACAGCATTACAACCTTAGACCTGTCGCTGGCCAATCGGGGCGACGATTGCTGACATAATTTGGGCACCTGGTGCGCTATTTTATTTGGGCACCTAGGTGCCCATGTATTGGCCGCCGGCTGTGACTCGACCATCTGAGCTGAATTGCATCCGGCTCCAAAACCCTTCCTCATCAAGCTGATTAGCAAGGGCGTGGATAGTGGTTTGTCCTTCGCAAAGTTTGCGTCGAGTTGCTGCTACGCAGTTGTAAACATCTTGCTGGGTTGCCGCGGAATTACAGTATTGGCGCAGGAATGTTCTAATGTGTCTAGGTGCAATTCCTGCATTGGCGAGCCTTTCAAGTTGAGTTTGGTCCTCCTCAGGTAGTTTACGGTGTATTGGGTGAGCCGACAGATGCTGACTGGGAGGGTGATTGTGAAGAGAGAAGCGGGTATCCGGCCGGTGTCGTAATGTCCACCTACTCTTGTCGAGTGATTCTTTGGCCAGAACAGAGAATTTACAACCGGCCCCTCGAGTAGTGGTCTTGCGTTGTCTTTCTCTGGTCGAACTGGGCGGGCGACATGACCAGTCGCATGTGTACGTGATAGTTTGTCTGCCGCTCTTTTCAACCGTCGAACGTCCGGTCGTAAAGGCGTAACCTCTATGGGCCGCCCAATCGTTGATCGCCTTGAACAACGCATCGCGCGACTCATATTCTTGTTCGGGAGGGAGGCAATCTTCAGTGAATGACAAGATCGTTCCCATTGTTTGAGGATCACCGCTGAATGTCGTTCTTCGGTGAGCGCACTGTGATCCAGCCTTCGCGTCCTGACGCGACGGCGTTAAAAAGCAAGACAGTGTGTTTTCATCGACTCGTAGGTTGAAATCAAGACTAGACGCACTGTGCTTAGTCATTTTTACGGGACCCGTGAAATTAATAGAATCACGGGTACCCGTGAACCTATTGGCTCCCACCTAGGTGCCCATGTATTGGCCGCCCTGAGCTTTCCTTGCCAAGGACTGCATCCATTTCTTCTAAGCCAGGCTCATAATGCAATTGCAATTTCCGACCGAAGGTTTAATTGGGAATCTCTAGGATCATGGATGATGTCACCGAGCTATCCTGCACTCTTGTTCTTATATTTAAAATGGTAAGAAATGCCGGGTAGAACAAGTGCTCTTCGTATGCACGGGCCAAAAACCCGGGCTCACCCCGCATGAGTCAACGGGTACTGCTTGCAAAGTTCGACTGTACCAGTTTCTACTAGGCTTGTAATTGTCCAAGCCTCTATGGCCATGACGCGCGGTGATCTCCTGCGCCTACCAATGTCTTGGCGGTGACAGTATGCGACGCTAGGCTACTCTAACAGCATTAACGGCCGTCGCAATCAAATATTAAATTGCATATAATGGCAGCTGCTTTTTTAGGAGATACTTAATATTCAACTCCCCAGTTCCTTAGCTGCTCATCATAAAACCCACGCACACACTCCTTCAGCCTCTTTCCGTACCTATTTTGATCCAATCACTCACAATGCGTGTCTCTCAACTTCTCGCGGCGGCGACCTATGTCACTAGTGTCTTGTCCTGCGCAAAGCATGACAATCACTACTCGCTCAAGAGCAGGAAGCGACACATCGATCCTCGTGCCGAACCTGGCACCACTGACTGGGTTTACGAAGCGTCCTACAATTGGGGTCGCATCAACCCTGGTAAGGATTTGTTCTTGAGCAATCTCAAGCATCGCGCTAATCCTGTAATATCAAGACTACCATCTCTGCCAAACCGGAACGCAGCAGTCACCCATTCCACTGGCCCTCAAGCAAGGCCTGTCCCTGGAACATCTCATCAAGGAATGGAATTATCCCAATGAGGTTACCGTTAACTTCTTCAACTGGGGATACGGTCCGGCGTTTACTGTCCAAACTGAAGACGGCATTTGGACTCGGAACCCTTCTTTCAGTTTTGATAATGAGACCGTCTATCTCAAGGGCTGGCATATCCATGCTCCCGCCGACCACACCGTCGAGCGTCACCGCTCTAGGGCCGAGCTGCATCTCGTCCATGTGAATGCCCAGGGCAAGGAGCGCGCCGTGCTTGCGATTCGCCTAGACCCGGGAAACAAGGAGAACAAATTCCTGGGACAGCTTCCAACTATGATTGGATTCAATGAAACCGACGTCACTCAGGAGACTACACTGAACCACAATTTGCTTCTCGACAGCGTACAGTACTTTGACGAGTTCTGGACTTACGTGGGAAGCTTGACTAGCCCCCCCTGTACTGAGGGCATCCGGTTTTTCGTCGCCAGGCAGATCTTGTTCACAAGTGTTCAGCAGATGAGAGACATTCTTGGAGCCTCGACTTACAGTGCACGTGAAGAGCAGCTGGTTTGGCGCCATCGTATCAACGTATAATAGTCCTGCCATGGGTCTTGCCCATCACTACGGAAGTAGGAGTAGAAGAGGTCGTTGCATTTATATTATTTCAAATTTTAGACGTTGGACAGGAACATTGATAAGTTAGAATAAAGGTGAGGTTATTATGTTACGATGTTTTAAATTGCGACAAAGGTGTTTTTTATTGTCGATCATGCAGTCGAAAGGAAGCTTCTTTTGATCTTGCGGAATGTATATCTCCATAGTCAATTGTGTCGCCTTTCATGTCGTCTTATGCCAAGGGCAAGGATCACGACCATCATGAATAACTTCACGGTTGCAATGAACTCTAAATCACAGGAAGCATCCTGCTGCCTAGGCGATCGCAGACTGAACATGAGTATAAGAGACCAACTCTCATCACTCCTTTAGATAGAAAATCAAGTGCTCATTTGATCTTGGCTATCCATCCGTGCATGCGATAGTTATGAACCCGGTTTGCCCGGATCTCTTTATCTTATCGGCTTCTACTGCAGCAAGTCGCCCGCGATGGATCCTATAGATCTGAGCCCTTCCCGGGTCAACCTTAACGGCCCCGGTGATTAGAAACAGTGGATTAGTATTATCGACAAGGTTGCTACAGCCCAGGACGTCTGGGAATACATCGATCCCTCCAACGCGGAGAAGCCCGCTCTATCCAAGCCGGAAGAGCCCACAGTTCAAATGATCAGGCCGACGGCATCTGATCTGACAGACCTCACTGCAGAGGAGTTCCGCAGACTTGAATTCCTCCACACGCAGTATCGGACTAAGGTCCAAACCCACAGGGTGTTGGAAAATCCGGGAATCCTCCTTCCCTTCAGGGTTCAGACTAACAGTCTGAAAGTCCTAGAATTAGAGTTCAAAGTCCTAGATGAAATCATTTAGAGATATAAACCCGAGAAGAATTCTCATCTCAACAATGAACAATCAAGTTTTACAAAATATATTTTCACCCAGCACTACTGCGCAATATAAATTACACCCACGCCAGCGATAATTCTAACCAAGAGCAGCTCCAACCAAGTCTGTGCAAATGCAGAACCAATAGAACTTGCGATAATTAAGATGGCAGAAACGGTGAGTGCTCCTCGACGACCCATACAGATGTTGATTGGAAGAGCCATTGGTGAACCAAGCAAGGCTGCCGTGAAATATGGCATTGCATTCATGGCTCCAGAGCTCCAAGTCATGGCATTGATAGGAAGTTGTAGGGGGTTTCTTGAGGGGTCCATCGCGTAGATGTCGGCGGCGTTGATCGAGGCTTGGACGTGTCCTTGGAGAAACGCTGCCAGGGAGTGATGATGATAGTAGGCATTCCAGGCTGAGAAAAGACCCGCTCCCTTTCATCCAGGATACACTTTTTCTCATCATCTTTGAGCGGGAATGGCATCGAGCTGTGGAAGATTCATTCTCGAGGACGACGTAGTATGAGATGTTCTGGGCGATACTAAAGGCTCGCTCGAGTTCGTCAACGTTTACGGTGGGAAGATGCTCTACCAGATGGGAGAGAGCTTCTCTGATCTCGGTCGGTGAGGTATTGTCACCTTTTGCGAAGTCAGCCTGGGAATTGCTGGATCAGTTATCCCCCAAACTTACTGAGTACGCTTGGATCACGCTTCCTGATCTGATCGCGCGTCCAATTATTCCAGTAATTGTTGAGCTTCTCAACGAAAGAAGAAATCGTTATGCCTAACATGATGGAGATTGGTGAGTCAAATGTTAGAAACTATGATTGAAAGAACGATGGTTGATTGCCCAAGGGACACTTCTGGAGCATGCAGCTAGCTGCATGCATATTTAACAAAATGCTGTCCGCCTGATCGCCTCGTCGCCAGTTTGAAGAAATGAGTCGTTGAGGCATTGCTTACGCCTTGGTGAACAACATCGCGAGCCTTACCTGGTGAATGAGCCTGCAGGTTCACCGCTCAGGTCGAAAATAACAATTGCACTTTGAATACGAAGCGGGATCCTTATCCAGCTAAACTTAATGCACGGTTAGTCCATGATAGCGTCCGGGCAAAATGACAATCCTCCGTTGGCTGACGCACTGTCACTGGATCGTGCAGATCCTTGTCTGACCTTCTTCACCGAGTTAGGCTGAAACGCATTACTTAGGACTATTTAGCACTATACTGAGACTGAGGTTCTGGGACATTACCCTGATGGTATCTAGTCGCCAAACAGTCGACCCTAGATCGAGGACGCGGTGTACAAAGGGTTTAGCAAATGCAATGACTTGACTCAAGATCACCCCAACCAATTCTACAAGACCTGGGCCCATTACGTATGATTGGGTCGGACCCTGACTCACGCCAGTGTTTCATAGTACGCCATTGGCTTATTTTGGTCTTACACAGCGTCTAAGCCTTGTTTCCGCCCCCCCCCCCCCCCCCCACACTGGGTCCTAGAAGCCATGACGATCTTCCTTTTTGTGGGGTAGCAGAGCCTCAATGGCCAATGTTGTCTTCGCCCCCAAAATCCTCTCTGAACTGTACCCGATTACCAACTTTCTCTCAATTAAACGAACATACTAGAAAAGAACTCTCAGCCGGCACGCGATTGAGCTTCAGCTCTCGAAATCAACTCCAAACAAAAAATCGGAAAGCAGACTTCAGATGGTATACGATATATCTTCACAATTGCCTAAGACAAGCTTTTCCCTTCCTACAATAGTCTTTGGAGAAGGCTCCGGCAGAAACCATCCCACGGAACTACCATGAGTCCGCTGGAGTGTATCGGCGGCGTAATAGCCATTGCTCAAGCGGTTGTTGGGACTTGTAAAGCCATCGACATATGCTTGACTCCCATCAAGGATTCACACGAGACACTCGACCGATGGAACCACACAAGCAGGACACTTGGACAAATATCCCAGCAATTCGAAGCCGTCCTTCGAGAAAGAAAGGCTAGATGTCCTAACGAAGAATCTCTAGAAGGAACACACTACGGAGTGATCAGCGCACACCTCGATCGATTCAACACTGATCTCCAGAAGCTGGAAAGAAACATCACAAAGGCAAATCTCGCAAAGGGATCCGGGATAAAGTCATCGTTCAGGAATAAAATCAAACTTGCTTTTGTGATGGATTGGAGGGAGAACGACCAGCTCTTCCAGTGGATGGACCGCCATGTCAGACTACTGTCGGTTAACAGGGGCTTGATAAAAGGGTAAGGACACAACGATCAACAATGCTTCTCGATCTGGTCTAACATATCAGCAGAGTCAATGATGATAACATCCACGACATTCAACGAGCCTTGGGAACTGGACACGCCAGTTGGAAAGCCAGCCCCGAACCCGATGTTGAAATGAGAAGATGCTTGTTGCTTAATTCACCCTAAAAGTGCAGCAGGGGAACCACTGTTTATGTACAGGCACGATCTCTTGTAGAATGTTCCTCCTTCTTCCACACCTTGCCACCGCCTTGGTCGCCTCACACTTCTGATCTCCAACACGTCCCCGCAATAGTCGGCGTCGCCCACGAGCTGCATTACCTCATTCAGTGTAAGCTCATGGTGTACCCCAGAGATGGCCAGCGAGGCGGCCCCTGGTGCAGACTCTGAAGCAATGGATTCATTCACCAAGGAATCAAACACTCCAGGGCGAAACAGGGAAAAAGCCCGGTTTGTGGTCTTGAGTTGAGATATTTCAGGCTGTTATGAGTTAGTCAAAGGTTTTGAGGCGAAAACAATCTTACGGGCCTCAAGATAGCCGGGAACGACGCGGCTTCCAGTAGCAATAGTGTCCATTTCGATGCAGAGTTCTGCCAAAGCGTCGGGGACATCCGGGTTATCCAGGTTGAGTATCTTCCGATCAACCCCAGTTGGATAAAGGCCAAGGGAGGAAAACATTTTGCTAGGAGAGGAGTTGTGTGATGCATGGCTGCTCTGATAGGACAGTGATGAGGTGTCAGATTCACGTAAAGATGGTGCAGTTCCTCGGTTGGGTTGAGTTGGCGTTTCGTCGTTTTCGTTGTCGTCATCGTGGGGTGCATGTGCTCCCGATGCGGAATCCCTTATGAGCCTCCGTCTCTTTTTCGAAGGCGTAGCGGGTTGCATCTTGGATACTGAATTGGTCTCTAGTGAGGCGTCTTGAGCCCAGCTATTCTGGGAGGTTGGCGACGAAAGGTGAGTACGCGAGCCTGCACCAGGACGATTTCTACTTTGCGCATGCTCTTGAGACGTAGAATGCGTATCAGTGGACAACAAGTCGTTAGGTACGCTGTCAAGCCAAGAAAGAACGCGACGATTAGAGTTTCTCATGGGGCAGTCGCGAAAACTATGCCAAAGTTGCGTGGCGATAGCTGGGGGGGGATACGATAATGCAGTGATGAGGAGATTTGCTGAATAGTGTCAAAAGGAAGCTCATGGAAGTAGCTTGAAAGGCTGATAAATATTGTCATCAAAGATGACTCTTGCCACCTATTACCACAGGCTTAGCAAGCAGCTTCCAGTTGATTCCATATAGCACAGAAAAGACATATAGAGCTTGCTTTAAACCTCAAGCAGCAAGCGGTACACAGCAATTACACACACAAGAAGACGAATAGCACACAATTCACCCCAATATTTGACACCTATTCTATCTTATCTCACAGGTAACAGCTAGATTGCATGTCACTGTTTTATCAGGCACACAAAACACATTTCTCCCCAAGATGCAATGCGGCGCAAACACACAGATACAACAATAGCACATGTTACTTGGCAGCGTTGCGGGCGGATCGCTTTGCTGTTACGCCCGTCGAGACGAGTAAAAGAGAGAAAATGATTCATGGAACAACTAACTAGCCCCTAGTTACTCAGGTTAAGCTAACTAACTAAAATTAACTAGTAGTTAGGCCTAGTTAGTTAGCTTTTAAAATTAACTAACTACTAACTAACTAATCCTAACTACTAGTTAAATTTGTTTTATTAACTAACTGTCAAATTAGATGTGCGTGTATTGATTGTGTTGTTTTTATAACTGACTCGTTTAAGGGGTCTGTCTTTTATGACTTTCCTAATTGGGCCTAGTATTCGCAGAGGTTAACCGATAGATCATGTGACCTTCCGTGTGATCACATCTAGAGGCCGTCACATTTGACACTAACAAAAAAAGTCCTAATTAGTATTAACTAACGTGTATGATAAGCGAGTGGGCCAGACAAGCGAGTGGGCCAGAAATCTTACCCTTCAAACGATAAACTATCATAAAAACATAATAAACTATCTAATCAATCAAAACTACTCATTATTCTCTTCCCTAGATATCTCAGTTACTACCTGACAGGTTCTTGCATTATGCCCAGTCTTGCCGCATATTCCACAATGCCTTTCCCTCGGTCGCGCCGAACTTCCCTGACCACCACTTCTCGACGATTCGGCCACTACCTGCGTATTAACATCTATCTGATCAATTAGCTCCTGACCTCCCCCTACTGTTAGTACCCCTCCTTTCTGTAATCGGGTTCTTTTTGCCCTGCGGCGTCGGCTTAGTGCCTCATTTGCCTGTCGAAGTTCTCGGTTCTCTGCAGATAATAAGGTAACCTTGTGATATATTCTGGTTGCTGCCTTTGCAAGAGACTTTGAAGCCTCTATAATTGACTCTGGGGAGCTACTTTTATGTCCTCTGATTCGCCTTTCGAGGTATTCAGATTGAGACTTTACCTCGCGGACTGTATTTGGGGTCTTTGGAACCCAAGAGGTGGATGCGCTAGCCTCCTCCTCAATAGGTGTTGGAGTCCGTAGCTTTACATCAAGTTTTGAGATCACATTTTCTGGGTTAAGAGGAACAAGCCCGGCTCCTCTAAACCTCCCTTTGATATTGCTCTCCGTCATAGTGGCTTGAAAGGCGGCATAAAAGGCCGGGAGGAACTCGGTCTTCGAAATATAGGTTATAGAGCTTTTCATCATATGCTCTATTTCTCGACTATAAGCCCTCTTAAGGGGCCCAAAGCACCCGACGTCAAGAGGCTGAAGTAGATGAGACGCATGAGCCGGCATACAAAGCGTAATAATATTGTTCTCCTTGCAATATAGCTCAAAATCGACGGAATGGTGACTTTCGTGGCCATCGAGGATCAGAAGACGATAGGTACCAATTGTTCGCTTTGATGAACATCGGTTAAAGTGTTTTAGCCACTCGAGACCAGTCCCGTTATCTGTCCAGCCATTTTGGGTCGTGGCGATGGCCCAATCGCCCGGAATGTTGCATTCTTGATACCAATTCTGAAGGTGATTTTGGCCCGCAACCACGATGAACGGCTCGATCGCCCAGCCTGCTGCATTGATCGCTTGGATCACTGTAACCCATTCTCGGTTTCCAGGCTGTAATGTTTTAGGCCGTCCATGCCTCTCTATACATGTAATGACCATACTGGTTGAGAAAACGCCCATCATAAAGCCGGTCTCATCAAAGTTCCAGATATCATCTAAGTGGATACCATACTTCGCGATCGTGTTCTGTACGAGCCTAAACCAGTTGCGAATAATAGTCGGATCTTCACATTTGGCCCTCTGATAGTCATATCTCCGCTGAAAACGTATCCTGAGTAGTGGCTGTCGCTTGACGAAATTCATAGCCCAGCGCGCGCCGACGCGTGGCGCGTCGCGGTCATCAAGCAGTCGATTAGCCATTTCTTCAACACCACGCAGTCGCGGGGGATATCCTCGCGAATCTAGGTCGATAATGAACTCAAGAAGAGTATCTTCTTCTAGTTCAGATAGCTTCCGTGAGTTAGGCATAGTATCGCGTCGAGATTGAACCCCTTGCTGGCGGCGACGTAAGGTATTACGATTGACTGTGTAGATTTCTGCGGCGCGTCGGATACTTAGTTTTGGATTATCTTGAAGGGCCTGAAGTGCAAGATTAAGATTAGCCTCGTAGTTTGGTTGTGACATATTAGATTGTTGAGAACTAACTGGTAAAGTAGAGAAGATGGAAGGTGAGGGATTTTTGGCCCACTCGCTTGTCTGGCCCACTCGCTTATCATACACGTTAACTAATTTTATTTTTTAAAAAAACTAACTCTTAACTAAAAATCCCTAGTTAATTAGTAACTAAAACTAGGCTAGCTAGTAGTTAGTAAGTAGTTCGTTAGAAAACTAGTAGTTTTTTTTTGCAGCCCTGCCTGCCATGCTGTGTTGCCTTGGCTTGGGCTTTGAGCTTGAGAGTCCTTCACAGAATGTCAATTCCAGGGTCCCCCCTGGCCCGCGTTAGCTTTCCTCTATCCTGCCCTGCCGCGCCTTGTCTCAGTAAGCCTTGACAAGAGTGACACCAGGCCAAAGGGGGGAGTACCTTTACAGTATGAGGAAGATCACGATGCTTGGCAGAGCCCATACAAGAGACCAGACCACGAGCTAAGCCGAACGAGCCGCAACAGCTACGCGTTCTTGCATCATTTCAGCCTCCGCAACGGTTCCACACTCTTTTCCGCCAACTCCTTCGCCCCAGCCGGGGCGCAGACTGTCCCCAGCTCCAGTGCGGGGAGCCACTGACTACATACGTACCCGTTGCTTGCTTCTCCATAAACTCACCGGACGACTTCAGGTCACCTCAACCTCAACCTCAACGCTCTTACACTGCAACTTTTTAAACTGCACAACAGCTGTACCAGCGAACCTCTTATTTATAAAGGCTTTGTTTTGCCCAGTCGGATGGAATTCGCAGCCACCAAACCCCTGCCTAACTCAGTGGCTTCGCTCCACCATCGTCACCACGCCGGTCCGGTACATTTGTCTTCCATCGCCGGATTCTCGGCCTCGGGTGGCCCGCGTCGCAACTCTGTCTCTGGCAGAGCCATGTCCGGCCGTGCCGTTTCGAACCCTCAACATGCCCAACAGTCCTTCGATTCCGGTCCCCAACTCTATCGCGACGTTCCTGAATTGCACGCTGTGCCTTCTCCCTCTCACAGCGCCTTAATGGACTCCACACACTTCGACGATTTTGCGTTTGCTTACCATGGTCTTCCTGACCAGTCTTCTCTAGTTTCCCTAGCAGATCACACCCACACGTCACAATCTCCCACTGCGTTTCCCCAGCACCAGGCCATGTCTGGCCTTGCACATAGCGGTCTGCCGTTCGGCACCTTGCCTACGGGCAACCGCAGCCAGAGCATGGAAGGCTCCGAACTCCCCCCCCCCGATCGGACATCTCCCGCATCCAACGCCCTCGAAGACCCAACTACCGATGAGTTTGGTTTGGCTTCCCGTAACCGTGCGGATGGCACAGATCTAGGCGGCAAACATAAGGAGGATAAAGTCGATGCCACACCTGCGTGGAGTGAACTTAAGACAAAGGCTGGCAAGGAAAGAAAACGTCTCCCGCTCGCTTGCATGGCATGCCGCCGAAAGAAGATCCGTTGTTCAGGCGAGAAACCCGCCTGCAAGCACTGTCTACGCTCACGTATCCTATGTGTCTACAAGGTTACAACTCGGAAGGCTGCGCCTCGGACAGGTTACATAGCTATGCTCGATAAGCCACTGAAGCGCATGGAAGAACGCATCATCAAGGTCATACCCAAGTCGGATCAGGAAGTCGCATCATCTGTAACTCGCGCCGTGGTCAAACCGGTGATACCAGGAACTGTACCTTCCAGTAAGCCAACCAAGAAGCGCGGCGCCGAGGAAGTATTCGGGCCTGATCTGGATGCTTGGGCGAAGGCGCCTTCGAAGCCAAAGATTGAGGGCGATGATAGGCCCAGCTGCTTGCAAGTCCAGGAAGCGGAGGAGAATATGTTGCAACATGAAGGCGCCGAAGCACTCCCCTCCAAGGAGATACAGGAGCATCTCGCAGAGGTGTTTTTCGATAACATCTATGGTCAATCTTACCATCTTCTACACAAACCAAGCTATATGCGAAAGCTAAAGTGAGTTCTTTTTTGGTTGAATCTCACGTATCCTGCTAACTGTCAACAGAAATGGTACACTACCTCCGGTGCTTGTTCTCACAGTGTGCGCTGTAGCTGCTCGTTTTACCTCAAACCCCTTAGTGAGTTCTTCAGGGCCTGAACTCTTACGCGGTGAAGAATGGGCATCACACGCTCAAGATATTTGCACCAGACGATACGAATGGCCAAACCTCACCATCTTGACCTGTCTTCTCATTTTGGGCCTTCATGAATTTGGAACGTGCCAGAGCGGCCGTAGCTGGGCCCTGGGTGGACATGCTATTCGAATGGCTTTCGCTCTCCAGTTACATAAAGACTTGGAATACGATCCCTCGGGCCGTCATAGCACCAAAACGCAGCTCAGCTTCATTGATCGAGAGATTCGGCGACGCATAATGTGGGCCTGCTTTCTCATGGATCGCTTCAACTCTTCTGGGACAGATCGACCCATGTTCATCAGGGAGGATACAATTCAGATTCCTCTGCCGGTAAAGGAAAAGTACTTCCAATTCGACCTGCCTGCGCCCACCGAGATGTTGGACGGTCAAGTACCTCATCCGGTGTCGCCCAACGACGGACAAATCGCTGATGCACGAGAGAACATGGGAGTTGCGGCCTTCCTTATTCGAGCCATTGCCTTATGGGGACGGATCATCACCTACCTGAGCCAAGGGGGTAAGGATCTAGACCCCAATCCAATGTGGGAAGACGAGTCTCACTACGTGAAGCATCTCAATGATGTTGTAAACCTTGAAGCTAGTCTGCCCTTGTCACTCAAGTACTCTGCAGAGAACCTCGAGGTCCACAAGACAGAGAACACGGCAAGTCAGTTTCTTTTCATGCACATCTGCCTGCAGCATAACATTCTCTTTGTGAGTCGAGCTGCTATGTCAGCACGAAAGCAACGTGGTGTACATGACGATTTCTTCTCTGAAGCAAGCAAGAGGACCTTCGACGCTGCGAACCGAATATCCGAGCTTCTTCGTGAGGCTGAACAGTTGCGATGCTTTGTTTCGGCCCCGTTTGCTGGATACTGCGCCTTTTCCTCGACAACAGTTCACATCTTGGGTATTATCTCTCGCAATCCCTCCATGAAGCTAGCAGCCCAGGCCAATTTGACCACCAATGTCAAGTATCTTCACAAAATGAAGAAGTATTGGGGCATGTTCCACTGGATGGTGGAGAACGTTCACACTCAGTATCGAAATGCCTTGGACGCTATGAGAGCTGGTGCGAATGTCCAAGAACGAGCCACACAGTCATCTTTCCTTCAATACGGAGACTGGTTTAACTGTTACCCTCACGGTCTTTCTGACGCTGAGTTCATGGACCCTGCCACTCTCAAACGAAAGGATTCAGGAGCAGACGGCGTCCTCGAAGCGAAGTCCGAACTGCAATCAGTGGAGGAATACTTCTCCACGCTTCCAACACCACGAAGTGCCGAGAATAAGGATACTATCCGCGCAGCAGCGCCGAAACGAAAGCAAAGCGCCAAGAAACAGACTGGCATGCCAGCACAACCTGGCCAGCATCTCGATTCGTTGCAGAGTACAGACGCAGACGCAGTCTCCCAGGAACGCAAGTTCTCGGGTGGTTTGGGATTGCAAACTACCGGTGCAGCAGACTTCAACCCTCTCGCAGCATCAAACCCGCAGAACCCGGCTTTCAGCACCACCATGCCACCTACGAGCCCGGCCAACATGACTGCATTTGCTCACCACGCATACACGCCCACCTTTTTCCCACCCGAGTTGCTCGCAATGAACTTTGGGCAGGGCTCGAATGGAAATATCGACCCGCTTGATCGTCAGCTTGTCTATGGCGGATACTCAATGGATGCTAGTACCGGCCTGGGCGATGGCCAGGATATGACGAGCGGCCTGGATTGGGATACTGTCGCTTCAGGCGCTCAGCCGGATGGAGGCTTGCAAGGTCGGCGGTCGAATGTCAAGGCAGGCATGCATGGGCAAAGTGCAGGTATGGCTGATGGGGCAGGACTAAGCGGACTGGAAGCATCATCTGCATGGTTCATGCCATTCAACATGGAGCCTCCAGATATAGGTCAAGATCCCGGCTTCAACATGGGCGGAATTGATCCGTTCGCGGGAGTGTTTGGCGGAGGAGGCAGTGGTTTGGCAACGCCGAATGCACTGGGTGGGCTACAGCAACAGGGTCCTTAGGAGGGACTGTCGGAGTGGTTAGCCCGGGTAACACCATGTTCTCGGAGGTCTTCACGGCTTCACAAGTTCACCGGCCAGAGATACTGATATTTGTGTGGTTCAGTGCAGTGATCTTCAGGCTATAGCCAGAAGACATGGCTGAGCCAGGAATTATATCTCACGAGGGCCACGGGCCATAGAGCGAGGCCCCTTTATTCTTGTTTTGTTATTTCTACTTTTGATTTGGGAGAACTGGGCCAGAGTTCAGGTTGGATATTGGCGAAGAGGCATATGGAAGTTTGTCAGGCGAACATTGTTGGGAATGCCATCTTACCACTGGGAAGGAAAATTGTGTTTTCAGCACTTGAGAGGCCTCATACCCGTCGCGCTCGTGTAGAGATGAGCTGACATTCGTTTGCCAAGAGACGAGATAATTCACATCAAGAAGTCAAGCTTCTCTTGAACCTAGATTAAAATAAATGCACCTTTGCTTTTGTGATGTACCTGATCCTTCTATAAAGAAACCCTACCTAGATATACAACATGGAACGCCTGGTTTTTTGCTACGCTAGCGCAGTGGTATCTCGCTCAAAATGTCCCCAAAGATGTCCTTCTATTCCAGGGCTTTGAGCTCTAAAGACAGCCTTGACTTCGGCGATTGGTCGGCTGTAGTCATTGGTCTAGTTCTTCCTCTTTGGTTGGTTGTGACGGGATCTTGGGCCTCTTTCTCGTGAGGGCCTTCACCTGGGTCTGTAAGTCAAGGTCTTTCTCGAGGGCTTCCTTCACCTTCTTCTGTAGTCTTTCTTGAGGCCTGAACCCCTTCCAAACTAGGTTCGGATAAACATAGAAACATTTCTCAAGAGCATGGGGTAGACCGCACGCCGGGCATTTTTCCTGACCATCAGGAGACCTCTGACGCTTCGTCTGTCTCCCTCCCTTCTTCGTAGAACGGTACTGGCCTTTAATGATGTGGGCGTCCACTTCCTCATCCTGAGGGTCCTCCCCAGCAGAGCTCGCAGAGAATACACCACGGGCATTCAACTCCTGGTGCTACCTTGGCTGTTAGCAGCCTCTGCATTTTGGAGCTTGTTCCGGAAGGCGCTCGCTAGATCTCGATAGATTAGAGCTTCATCTTGGATAAGGCTTTGTTGGCTTATTTCGTATGCAGCCGTCCAGGCCGGCAGGGTATTTGATGAGAAATTGAAGAAATCGTAGGCCCACGAGCTGCAATAAAGGGTCTCTGGGACTTTTCGTTGCTGCCCTTTGGGCAGGGCTTCTTCCCATTTGTCTAGCCACTGGATGGCTTGGCTAGTTGTCTTTGGAACTGTCTTCAGCAGGGTCAGATATCTGTTTCGAGCATCTCTTGCTTCATCTGCTTCTGATCTTCCGCACCGGGCACGGAGGTAGTGGTGCCATTCGTATATTGACTCATGTGGCTGGCAGCACGTCCAGATGAAGCTTGGGGAGACTGTTCGTAAGACCCAGTCTTTGAGGGTGTCAAGGGCCTGCTTTTCGTCCTTGAAGATCCTTTCTTCTAACTGATAAAAGTCTAGGTCCTGCTGAAAAGTCTTCTGGCCTTGCTCAGTTAGGTCAGACACAACCCACGTCCCGTTGGCAGTTTCTCGGATATCGTCTTGGGTGCTTTCTTGAGACTCTTGAGTCTCAGATCGTATTGTCCGTTGGGCTTGGGCAGTCTTCGTGTATTTGCGTTTCCTAATGTCTGGAAGGGCTGGTTTGTCTCTTAGGAAAGTCTTCCGTTTGAGGTATTGTTGAAGGTCAAGACGTTCAGCCTGAATGCGGAATGCATGCTCCCAATCAAGGAAATCCCCAGGCTTGGATAGGGTGGCTGCGAGGCCTTCCTTTCGAGGACTGAACAGTGCCATTAAGAAAGAGGGTTTTTTAAAGATATTAAATAAAAGGTCTGAGGCAAAGAGACTCTTAATTGTCAAATATTGGGGTGAATTGTGTGCTATTCGTCTTCTTGTGTGTGTAATTGCTGTGTACCGCTTGCTGCTTGAGGTTTAAAGCAAGCTCTATATGTCTTTTCTGTGCTATATGGAATCAACTGGAAGCTGCTTGCTAAGCCTGTGGCAATAGGTGGCAAGAGTCATCTTTGATGACAATATTTATCAGCCTTTCATGCTACTTCCATAAGCTTCCTTTTGACACTATTTAACACAAAGTGTCGCACGGTAGGCATGATCGTTACGACCACAGGAAACAACTGCGTTAGTAATCTAGCTGTATGCTTTAAGTAACTCCGCGGAATGGAATACCCTGCACGAAAAAGAACTCAAGACAACAATTAATGAACTTACTACTGCTGCTCACTATTAATGACCCCACCTTCTATCTTTTAAGCACATTACGCGCGATAGATAACTGCCGAAATGAAATATTATATTAAAGTTTAACTTTAACGTGAATTACTAGTATGTGAGCCAGACAAGTATGTGAGCCAAAAATCCCTCATCCTACATCATCACTACCTAATCAAATAATTCTCAACCACCCAGTATGTCACAACCCAATAAAGAAGGTAGAATCCTTCTTGCACTTCAGGCCCTTCAAAATAACCCAAAATTAAGCATCCGACGCGCTGCAAATATATATAACGTCAATCGCAGTACATTACGTCGCCGCCAGAATGGCGCTCAATCCCGACGCGACTGGACACCAGGATCACGAAAGCTATCTAATCTAGAAGAAAAGACTTTAGTTCGCTTTATTATAAAGCTAGATTCCCAAGGGTTTCCCCCAAAACTGTCTTTTGTTGAAGCAATGGCTAATTGTCTCCTCGCTGACCGCAACGCGTCACCTGTCGGCATGCACTGGGTTAACAATTTTATCAAGCGACAACCAGAGCTTAAGATGCGTTTCTTTCGGAGATATGATTACCAGAGAGCCAAATGTGAAGATCCGACTATTATTCGAAATTGGTTTAGGCTTGTAGAGAACACAATCGCGAAATACGGTATCCAATCACATGATATTTGGAATTTTGATGAGACTGGCTTTATGATGGGCATGATTTCAAGCGGAATGGTCGTCACAGGTTCAGAAAGGCTTGGAAGACCGAGATCAGTTCAGCCTGGAAACCGTGAATGGATTACAGTCATTCAGGCGATTAATGCGGAAGGCCAGGCGATTGAGCCGTTTATCATTGGCGCGGGCCAAAATCACCTCGCTAACTGGCATGAAGAACCTACCCTCCCGTGCGATTGGGTTATTGCAATGAGCCAAAATGGCTGGACAAATAACGACCTGGGTCTTGAGTGGCTAAAGCACTTTGACCGACGCACAGCTGATCGATCAGTTGGTTCCTATCGTCTTCTGATCCTTGATGGCCACGAAAGCCACCACTCTGTCGAATTTGAGAGATTTTGCGAGGCAAATAAGATTATTACGCTCTGTATGCCGGCTCATTCGTCTCATCTACTCCAGCCTCTCGATATTGGGTGCTTTGGGCCGCTTAAAAAGGCATATGGTCGAGAAATTGAGGATCTGATCAGAAGGTCTGTACATCACATTTCGAAGACCGAGTTCTTTCCTGCCTTTGCCGCCGCCTTTCAAGCCACTATGACCGAAAAGAATATCAGAGGGGCTTTTAGAGGGGCTGGCCTTGTTCCTTTTGACCCTGAAAGTGTGATCTCAAAGCTTGATGTTCAGCTACGGACTCCAACACCTCCCGTGGAGGAGGCCAGCCAGGCTCAGCCTTGGACTTCAAAGACACCAAAGACAGTTCTCGAGGCCGAATCTCAGTCTGAATACCTCTATAGGCGAATCAGAAGGCATCAAAGTAGCTCCCCAGAGTCAATACTAGGAGCTCTGAAGTCGCTTGCAAAGGGAACAAAGGCAATAATGCATGAGAATGCCTTATTGAGGGCCGAGCTTAGAGAAGTTCGAGAGGCAAATGAGATACTAAGCCGGCGCCGAAGGGCAAAAAGAATCCGACTACAGAAAGGAGGAATGATGACTGTAGGAGAAGCAAGAGATTTAATTGATCAGATGGATGTTGATATGCAGGTAGTGGCCGAATCGTCGAGGAGTGGTGGTCAAGGAAGGTCGGCGCGACCGGGGGTTCGGCGCTGTGGTATATGCGGCAAGACGGGACATATTGCAAGAACATGTCAGGAGGATATTGAGGTATCTGGAGTAGAGGATAGTAAGTAATTTTAATTGATTAGCTAGCTTGTGGTGTTTTTGTTGTAATATTTAGTTTGAAGGCTAAGAAAAGTGGCTCACATACTTTTCTGGCTCACATACTAGTGATTCACGTTATTTTAAACTTAAATTGGACTTTTGAAAAAAATTTAAAAACCGGATTTAAGGTAGAAATAAGAGTAGTAGGCATGCTTGTCCAGTCGGCATGCTTATCAAACACCTTATCTATAATATTAATCTAATACCTATTCTTAATGCTTATTGATTTACTCTACCTTAAGAAAGACCACTCACACTTAGGTTTATATAGATAGAAGATTGTGTGTATAGAGCATGCTAGAGATATCCCTATTCGCCGATGAGTGTTTGCCTTTATATAGGAGAAGACTATCTAAGATCTATTGGTTTTGCGATTACGAATCATATAATATTCCATGCTCGGATTAATTCAAGTTGTTGTTAATGAAGATGTGTAGTGGCAGGTCGGAAGCAACTCAAAAGAGTACCTACCTTAAGCAAGACAAATTCCAGCCGATGAACCCTGGAGAACCACCTGCGAGATATGGGTTAGTCACTGACGCGACTGGAAAGAAGTATCTCATGGTGACTATATATCACGCGTTGTATAATGTTGAGTCTTGGAACCTAGTACAGGAGCATTTTTCCAAGATATACATCGATTAAGAGCCACCTGAGCACTATGCAAGCTTTAACCGAGTTATCAAGACCATCTTTAACACGGACAGCTTAGTAGCACACGGTTTCTAGCAGAACTACTTCTCCAAAATAACTTCAAATAAGTGCAATAGCTTTCCTACCTATCCGTTTGGCGAAAGGGATATCAGTGCCGACACAATGATATATAGTGACCCCTTTAGTATTTCGGACGAAGTTGAAGCCAGGCCCGACGTGACAATTGCGTCTGTGGTTCGAGCTGCATGGACATTTGTCGTACATCAATACACTGGAACAGATGGCGTCGCCGTTGGTGCCCCACTCGCTGGCCGCAACATGGCTGTTTCAAATATCGACAAGATCGTCGGCCCTATCGTAGCTACGGTTCCAATTCGCGTGCGTGTTCCTTCAGGTAAGAACTCCGCGACCATTTCGGCATTCTTGAGGGGCGTGCAAGATGCAGCAGCCGCTGTGATTCCGTTCGAACAAACCGGCCTACAACACATGCAAAATTCGGTATGGAAGCTCAATAGGCCTGCAGTTTCCAGACGCTACTTGTGGTAAATGCTGCGAAGGAGAGTCGAGGGAATAGTCTGCAAGGTACATATAGCTTAGGGAAGTGGCTATAGATATTTGAGACTAGAGAATTTATCTCATATACTGTCATAATTAATTGCAACCTTTGATTATCAGGCACCGTCTAACCATAAATGATATAATTATTGATTGCTAGGGAGTGTAGTTGATGGAGATTAACCTTTATATGATTGCAGCAGCTTGACGACGGCCTCGTGCCCACTCTCGGCAGCATACGACAGCGGCGTCTGGCCATTCCCGGCCTTTGACTCGATATTGACTCCCTCCTCGAGACCATATGTATTGTGCAAGTAGAAAGACAAAGTAAAAAGAACCGCTCGCTATTTCGATACTGATTCTATCAGTTCATTCTGGCTCCCATCCATGCTGACCATCAGGTTGCTATTTTGGACAAACTCCTTTTGCCCAGCACCGACACTCGAATGAGCATTAGACTCCTCGTCTCCTTCGCCGCCAGGTATTCGTGGGTGATCATGGCCTGCAGTGGCACGACTTATGGAAGATTTGACGCGGAGAGTTAAGGGTTTGAAGAATGGCAAGCAGGAGCAAGAAATGGCAGACGTCAACTCGCCGAGAGACCAGAGCGCAGGGCTGACGTTCCACCACGTCATGTCGGCGTCCATCTCGAGCCATCGCATCCGCGCGATGGAAATTCCCACAGTCCTGTGTGTTTTCCGTTAGTGATATCCGCTGATGGGATTTCTTTATTATTGCCCAACTCACAGGAATCCGAGGCTAAAAACGAACAATAAGTAAGCTTTCTGTCGGCGCGGCAACTGGAGTCGCCACAAAACCGGAATTGGCAGCGTCAGAATGAACAGGTCGCCGATGGAGTTGAAAACGCCGTTAAACCACCACATTACGGTTATGTGCGGGACGCACTTCGCATCAACTTTTGGGTCCCAGACGCCGGCAAGAGGAACGCACATAACCAAGACAAGGATACAGACGCCGCCGGCCCAGAGTACAATCAGTACCATTGCTCCGATGCAGTAGCGCCGCAGCTTGGAGGCGGATAGGAGCCTGTGGTAGTTGAATAGAAATGACATCTTGATGAAGAATAGTGATAGCATGTAGAAAAGAACGGACACCCAAAAACACTGGGTTCGAGGTCAGATGCGACTTTGCTTGGAGGAACTTGACCTGCGCTTACCCTTAGATAAAGAACCAGATTTTCATCAGAAACTGTGGAAATATGTCTTCCGAGACCAAATCGAGTCACTGATGCTGGTTAGCTGTTATTATCTGATGATTGAGTCGTCATGGGACAAACTTGATGTTACTGCAGTACCACAACCTATCATGGCCAACTTCCATGAATTGTTAGTACTAGCACTCTTATTCCCGTCGACAAGTTCCGTCAACCTACCAAAGACGCGATAGCGGCCATATCATCTAGCCTAAACTGCTTCACCATGGCTCGGCTCACGACCCGCAGCACCACCATGAGCATCGACGTGGCCATGAGAAAAACAGCGATGCCAATGACGATGGACACCCTGGAATCGTTGGTGTCCCGAAGGACCGACTCGTCGCCGGCCATGAGGTTTCAGTGTCGTGACGTGGACGCGACAGATCGCCAGAAGATACGTGCTGATGCGGGAGGATGATCCGGGGAAGACGGAAAGGGAACTTGGAAGCACAAAAATCGGGGCCAAGGGGATCTGGGGGAAGCCAGGGAATTTACCCGAGCTGTCGGAGCCTCAACTGAGACAGTAAGCCCCCTTTGAAACTCAAATTGGGGCTGATGAGTTCGTGATGGGTTGATTGGAACGCTGAGACATGGCCCCCGGTCTAGCCATTCGCTAGTAAACGCCACATTCTTCCCATTGCCTGAGCGGGACGGTGCGAGCAACAATCAAATTTGGGATGGAGATAGGAAGACCAGGGCCGAGTGAGGAGAATTGAACATATTGACACAACACGGCCTCATTTTGACAGACCATGCTTCAGCTGCTGAAGACAGGATGCTGAACACTTGGAGAAGTCGGTAGTGATGCAATTTCTTGTACACGTACGTACGTACGTACGTACGTACTGTATTTTAGCCGCTGTACGTACAAATATGTACCATACAAATTTCCCCCTTCCTTTTAGGTAATACTGGTAACTTAGTAGGCTTCTCACGGTCCTCGTCTTCTGCCATTTTGGCCTCAAACCTCGGATTCAACCTCAGTGCCAACCCCCAATATATCACCCGTCGACTGTAATACACCCTCCCACTCAAAATCTCCACTGGTGGAGGCCACCACACCATCCATCCAGACCTTCTTGCCCTGCGCATTCACAAATAACTCGAGATATGAATCTTCGAGTTCTAGCCAGTCCTTCTCCTCAAGATCCGCCCAGCGCTTGTTATTGGCGTACTTCTGATCCTTAAGGCGATCTAATACGCGGTCGTTCATAAAAATGAAGGCCTGCATCTCAGTGTGCATGGGCGTAAGGCGATTTCGAGCTTTCGTGTGTATGAAATTAATAGCAGAGAAACTTCGTTCTGAGGGCACAGAGTTCGCAAGCGTGTTCATTACCAGACTTGCGTATTGTGATATCACGCGCTAAAGTGACATTCATATTCATATTCACATAGTCGCAAAAAGTGTGCTAGAATATCACCCTAGCACTTTAGTACGATTGATATTACTATAGCACTTTAGCACCTATACTGTCAGATATCCGCAAATCAATCAAATTAACATCAGAGTCTTCATCGCCGCCACTATCAAACCCCGTATCAGTAATTACACCCATACCACCATGAGCAACCTTCTGGATATGCCCTTCTCGCAGCCAGTTACCTATACATTCAACCTTCTCAAGATTCTCGCAAGTCATTCGTTCTCTATCCCAGGAGAGAGTACGTCGACCACCAGAGAAAGCAGATTCCGGATCAGCTGATTCAGGCGCGATCGAGAGGATATCAATAGCCATTCGACTTAGCTGAGGATAAGTCTTCCGCTGGTCCTTATGACACCACCATTGAAGTGGTGATCCACTTATTTTGATGGGTGTTGCCTTTATAAAGTCTTCAAGATCGTCCATACTATCACCCAGATCCTCGGTGACTTCCAACTCTTCAAGTAGAGCGTCCCACTCATTCGGCTGCCGCTTTTGCGAAGCAGATACCTCATCAACCGACTCTGCAGGTCCAGTCTCAGGCTGAGTTTTGTACTCTTCTTCCCAAATTGTATGGACACCAGCAATGGCGTTCCCGTGCCATGACTCTGGCCAGTGGCGCTGAATGTACATGATTCGCTTTGAGGGATCAAGAAGGAGGGCGGCAGCGTAAACAGGCGCATCTTCGGTCATAGTATAATACTTGTCGAGAATGAACCAGCCCATCTCAATTGAATGAAGGATACGGCGATCAAACGCCTCTGGCTTCGAGTAATATTCCTAGATTGGATGATTAGCCAAGTTAGGGTTTAGAGCCTATCAAGTGACAGCATGCCTTGTTCTTTTCATAGTGGCGTAATAAACCATCCATAATTGTCAATATTTGTGACGATGCAGAATTCTGACCCTTAGCCCATAAAGTTGCCGACGTGAATGGGTGGAGAAATCTATGTGTTTTTTCAAGGTAATCCCAATCTGAGGAGTGGAGAATATTATCGTTGATCTCCTTATCGTAATCAAGCAAGAATTGCTTGATCTGTGATTGTCTTCGGATAAGATTATCGATCAGCTTTTACAAAGAGTTCCATCGGGTGTCGTTATCGATCCCAAGCCGCAAGCTTACTCGATCCTCCCATAGATCACTGTAGATAGATGAATTTCGAAGCCAGATTGCAATGTTATGTAGTTTATGCATCGCCGGGATGGTTTGCCAGCCTCTGAATTTGTCATCCTTGAAACCGGGGAGCTTCCGAGCGGCCCTTTTAGCCTTTCCCTTCCATACCTTACTGAAAGACTGTTCTTGCTGTCCCGAAGCTTCCGACCGCGATGTTGGCTCATTGGTGGATACATCATAGAGTGTAAAGTAGGGCTGTTCGTACATCTCGACGCCGGTTACGTCGCTGGCAGCGGCAAGTACTGCGCGTAAAGCTTCTTTCGAGGACGTAAGGAGAAAGGCCTGAAGGGAGAGATTTATGATATGAGCGATGCATCGGATTCGGCGCTGGTTGGGATGGAAAGATATCTAGACTCAGTTAACCAACTACCTATCAATCAACGTTCTAAATCACATACACCGTATTTATCCTGTAGCATTTGAGAGAGATGCTTTAAACAGGTATCGTTTGAAGTAGCATTATCGCCGGTATGATAGCCGATTTGCTTCGCAATACCGTATTCTTCGATTGCTTCCGCCATTAGAGTTGCTTGGCGTTCGCCACTGTGGCTGTATCGGCATTCAGGCATAGCCAGCAGGGCCTTTTGAAGTCGATAGCTATTATCAACCCATCTAACGCATACTGCTAAAATGCCATGCCGATGAGGCGATGTCCAGAGATCGGTCGAGAGATGGATCTTCATACGGACGCCTGAAGCTTTGCTTTCAATTGAGATCGGTATAAGTCGAAGGTAGTGGTAATATGACGCATAGCTGCGTCGCGGGACGTGAGGAGAAGATCCTCAATAGCTGGATTGCATGCCAATATGATATCCTGCATCTCATCCCACTTCACCGCGGAGAATGGTAAACGACGGCGTGTAAGAAGACCGACAATCGATTCTATATATTGCTGTCGGTTAAAGACGCGGCGCAAAGTGGTATCTGATGGCCGACTCGGAAAAATACTGTCCATCCGCGGCTGTTTTGATGGCCGGGTAATAATATCTGAGTCGTGCTCGTCTACGGTACTGGCCTCCGTCTGAAGAATAGAGGTATGTTTCCTTTTCGCGTGGTAAATGGCATTGCCACGCTTTCCATTTGACCATGGACTATCTGGGGGACAAATACTCTTGTACGCGCGCAAAGACGCTAGGCGGCAGTTTCGAATTTGGACCTGTTGTATCAGGCCGGAGGGCATCGGCGATCCAATGTATATCGTACGTTTGCTTATCGAGCCGGGCTTTGAATATAGCGTCAATGTCGTCCCACGGAATATCAGGAAACTGATCAGCCTCTCCCATCTCAGACCATTTGCTTTTGATTTGCAGCCAGCGATTTACAACGTGTGCGATTCCCGCCCCATCAGCCTCGGAAGCGTGTTGAAATTCGTACACGGGTTTTAGCACAGCGATCGCAGCCTCCAGTTTTAGCCAGAAGCTGTTGTCTTTGATGATTCGAACCGCTTCGGGCAGGAGAACGGGGCAATCTTGAGATCGCAGCTCATCCCGTACCTCTTTTCGAATAGACCAGTCTCTGGCAGGGTCTCGAGAACGGAGGAGGGAGAAGAAAGAATTGTACTGAGAACCCCAGCGTGTAATTATACTATTCGGAACGAGCGAGTTAGTATATCGATTTCTCAGTCACAGCTAACGATTTACCGGTACCTTCTGATCAGCGCGCGAGTTACTCCGTTCCACCTTGTGCGTTGGCACATTCTTAATCTTTGCAACTGTAATTTAGACCGTGAGAAGAACTTGAGAAGGTGCTGACGTTATTACAGAGATCCTCAAAGAATGGAAGAAGAAGGATATCTTTAATTAGAAGCTGAAGGCCGTGAGAATCGCATAGAGTGTTGTTTATATTGCGTAGTAGTGCTGGGTGAAAATATATTTATGGAACTTGATTGTTCTATTATTGAGATGAGAGTTCTTCTCGAGTTTATCTCTAGATGATTTCATCTAAGACTTTGAACTTTAAATCTAGGACTTTCAGACTAACAGTCTGAATCCTGAAGGGAAGGGGGATTCCAGGATTTTTCCAACATAGAGAAAAGTTGATACGTGAGAGCTCTGGGAATCTCCCTAGCAAGCCGTGTACAGAGCGCATCGTGTTTTCGGTATCTGTACAGATAGAATTGATTCTGGAGAGATCACCGCCGCACAGTTGCTGCATTTCTCCCCATATCAGCCTCACCCAATTCTCCGCTGTGTGCTGTTCATCTCCCGTGTCAAACGTTTTCCAGTAGAAGGCTGGGCCGTCTGGTAGCTGTACCGAGATATTAACGATTCTGTGACCCGAGACATTATCGGAAGCGTCAAATATGATGTTGAACCATTCTGAGCTGGTAATGCGTTTGAAAACCTCGTCATAGAGTTCCTGATAGAAGTCGGGAAGAATTCTCGTAATGGCGGCGCGGCTAGGAGGCTTCCAGCCAGGCTTAATGCGAGTGAAGAAATAACACCAACAGCGGCTCTCGAAGAGGCTGAAGGGCCGACCACCGGCGATTACAGCAGCGGCGGCATCATAGGCGCAACTGTGACTCTCGTCCTGCGAGATATGCTGAATTCCGACCTCGGTTATCTTCTTTTGTATGGCTTCTGAATATGAGGGAAGATAGCCAGCGTCATCTTGAGCTTGACGCTCTTGTCGCTGCTTGGCTTGCCATTTCTCACTCGCAGCGAGATGCTCTTTCGGCCTCCCAACAGAGGTCGCTGCAAAATCCTTTTGGCAGTGACGGCATCTGTATCGCTTGCTTTTCTTGGAGTTAGAGCGGCCGAGGTCGATAAACTATCGCCAAACGAAGGCAGCGTTAGCTTGGGTGGGCGACATCTTTTTGGCGATACCTTCAATCGGGAGAGAATGGCAGAGTGTGTTGAGCTGCTCAGCCAACGGAGTTTTTGTACAGCCCCTCGTATTTGTACAATATGACCCACAAATTCCCCTATTAGGATTGTTGTGGATCCCATTGTACTACATAGTACGTGCAATATTGGATGTAGTGCACTCCTACCTTGATGAACTAGTGGCGTTTTGTAACTGGCCTCGATGTACTCATGCAGAGTGAGAGTGAGGACGACGAGGGGGAGTCCAACTCATCACTTAGGATAGTAAGCCCTACCCCCTGTTTGGTTGACAATAGGCTGGAAGCAGAAGAATACTTCTACCCAGTTGCGAGCTGTAGCCGATAGACAGGGAAGAGTTCAGCGAAACCCTCTCAAATGATTGCCGTCATGATTCTCACCCTGGGCGTTGAAGAGGGCTGCTCCGTCGCAATGAACTCTTCCAAATGCCCTCGAGACATTGTCAGTACCCAAGCTCACCAATAACAGAACGAAAGCCTACCATCCTATTTTGTAGGTAAGCAGCCCTGCGCCAGAGCCACTGATTGATGAGCTCACCTTTCCAGTAGAAGCTAGCTCTCCGTTGCAAGGTATTGTGCGCCTGTTGGTCCTAGTGAGGCAAGCTTCATGCTGAACTGGGGTTTCCTGCCTAGCCAGCAGCAGGTCAGTCTCCCGGCTCCCGACCAAGCAGGGAAGGTTCTGCCCTAGTTCAGTATGGGCGGATGGTCCAACTCGCTGTTCGCTTCGCTCACGAACCATTCGTGATGTACTCAACCCAGCCAAGTCAGGAAGACATACTAACAACTTCAATGCATTTCCGAATTAGTCCGGTTAGGCACAAGCAAGCCAGCCTAGCTTACAAAGTACACTGTACCTGGAACGGTGGAGGAGCGAAGAATAGAAATGAAGTGGAAGGACAGGACAATTTATAAATAACACAAAACCGGTGCAAATGAAAGAAGGGAAGAAGAGGGCGTTACGTTATTGCTTGTAGTTAAAGCCCCTTCTAGTAGTTGGCACAACGTTGGGAATTAAGGTTTCTACGGACCCGCCTTGAGGCACAAAATCCGTTATGTCAAGGACCGTTGGTCAGGTTCAGGTTCCTCTATTCCTACTCGGTTTTAGCCGCTGTTCCCCAGCAGCCATGCCCGGTAAGTGGGGTTTGGCTGGCAGCCGAAGCGCCCCAGATGTTTATCAGCGATGCCCCATTTCGCCTGCGCCATTTAGCGCTTGGCCAACTGTCTCCAAATTTCCCTCTTTGTCATATTTAACGAGGGATTTTGACTGTGCGTTGAAGCTCTTGATTTCTAATTGGATGTGTGACTGAAGTTAGTCTGTTTTATACCTCCTTGGATCAGATTGTATTCGTCAGCTATTACGAAGTTTTCCTCACGATCTGTTTCATCTAAGTTTTGATCCTTCTTGGTCATACAGCCCATGTGTCAGAGCGGCCTTAGTGAGACAATGTAACAATCCCTAGTCGCTACTTTCCTCGCCGGATGCACCGGGCTCTCTCTGGGCAACCACGTCTGTCTGAGTAGATAGTTCTTGTGCCACCTGGTCCATCATTCCAAGAATATGCTCATCGCTGTCCCATGCAGCACCTTGAGGGACTGAGTGTAGATTCGTGTGCGTTTTGCGTCTTAGTTCGCAGTCGCCGCGAACTTCCCTGCTTCTGAGAGAATAACTGTGCGCTGCGCGAGTCGACCTGCTGAATAGGGCGCTGAGTCCTACTCTATCGGCACATTTTCGAACGAGAGGCTGTACGACGGGTAGGTTGGTAACAATCACAGAGACGAACGTTTCCCGGCATGCCCACTGGCTACCAGAGATTGCGCCTTCAGGACCAGCCTAGAAGATGACGTCATGTTAGGTCCATCTCATCTCATGGTAGTCCCCTGCAATGGATCGGTGCCTTACAGAAAGGATGACGACAGCACGGATTATGGCAGCCATGATCACAAAGATAGCTCCACTGAATAGCACCATCAAAGTGAGCTTTCTATATAGACTGATGTTCACGGTCCAGAGAAGCTGTCGCAGATGTAAGCTAGACATGCCTATCTATAGAGGGCAGGGGATGTGATTTGACGTACCGGTAGAGGGATGGATAGCAAATACAGGTCGGTGATAACGTTGGGTATCACCACCACCAAAACGTAAAGCCTTGATATGGTCGGTTGACAAAGATCTACCGAGGTCAATACCGTTCAGACCTCAACAAGTTGAGGGTAGCTTACTCCCAGGATCTGGATATATTTGCCAGTACCGTTCCATGGGTTGACATCCGAGCAGGATCGAGAGCGCCACTGCTACGTATGTCACTCCCAGCAGTACATATGCAATTCGCACGCGCATTGTCAAGTGGGCCAAACCGGAGCTGTGTAGTGCCTTGTCAGCTTCCAGAACAATCAGCGCGGGGCGGTATCCACAAACGTTAGTCGCGAATAGAAAACCGCGAGGCAGACTTTCAGAGACCATAGAATGAAGACATAGAAAGACCATCCGATAACCTGGATCTTGGATCCCCAAACACGGTCGCTATATTCCTTCGAGTCCGGGCTCAGCGCAGCGCGTTGTTCATCGGTCATATAGCTGTTTGTGAGGCCTCCAAACCTCGCACCGACGAGATAAGCGGCCGCTGTTTCAAGCGTGAAAACCACCTGTGTCGAGGAAATCTTCTGTTAGCTAACCCTCTGAGATCATAAAAGGGACCTGCATTCGCCCGATGGATCCAAGGTAGTTACGTACACCGGTCACTGGCATGAGATAATCATCGAGTTGCCAGCCTGAGAATCCAACCTGCGTCCATCGCACCCACATTCGCATGCCGATAAACCAGAGGCCCAATGCAAGGAGAGTCCAAGCTTCTGGATCTGCCATCGTGACAGGGTCTCGTTCAAGCGTCTCTGCACGTTGCTGTTACAGGATCCAGAATGGGCTCGGCAAAAGGGAAAGCTATTGCAAACAAAGGTCTAGATTTTCTGATGAGAAAAGCCAGAGCTAAGGGGCCTTACGTAGTCCTTTCACGTCGCGTATGGAACCTGTTATGCCCGCCATGGCATCGCTTCAGAAGCTTGAGTCGTTAGATATAAAATCATCAAAAACAGAAACTACGGCAAATGCCGTGATCAGGTCGATCAAAATAAGGGTAGTAAGTTGGTGGCGTGAAAACCCTGCGGATGTGGCGTTCTGCTGTAGCATCGGCGCCAGTGCATTAATGCAAGTGTGAAGGTTATGGAACAGGCTTCCGACCGCGAGAAGACAAGTAGATTACCCCATTATCAGAACTCTAAAAAGCACATTCAAGGAATATGTTTAGCAAATAGCTCTGTGCACTATCAAGCCAGGGTTGAAAATTCGAACAAAATGCGGAGAGGGAGAAAAAGGCGCTAGTCATGCATGCATTGAATGGTTTCATGTCGCAAGGCGGGCAGGGCGAATGTTAACGGTACAATTCTGCGTCGTCGACGCTCGGCCCCTATTGTGGGCCTGCCCTGACAAATTAGATGCAATATTTAACAAGCCCGGCAAATCGGATATGTTTCCACACACAATTTGATTGATCTGTCTGCTTGAAAAGCTTGAATGCAGATCCCTCTATAATTACCTGAGGGTGGTCCAATCGATGAGCATTGGTGTCTGCCGGACCCCTACGCTAGCTCGATTTTCCAGCTGACTCGGGATCGTCGCTGGGCGAAAGCCAATGTTCTGCTCTACTGGCTTCCGATTGGTATTTAGAGTTACACAGCAGGTCCCTACAAGGAATAGGCTTCGCCGGCATTAATCAGATTTCATGTGACCTAATACAGGGATTTCTCGGGTTCTACCTTCCCAGCATGGCATTGTCAGATCAGTGGTTCTCGCTCTCCAGCCAGCCAATTATCAATCTGGAGCCGCTTTCTTTTCCACAGCTCATAGAATTCTCGTATTGTCTTAGTAGTGAATACTAAAGCGAACACGTGTGATCTGAAACTTGGAAGTTCCTTGGCTTCTGCGAGGCACTTACTCGCTGGTGCCGTGACTCAAGGAGCTAAACCGGTTACACCGGAAATGATGACGCAGCCACGAGAGAATGTGTGACAGCAAAAACGCCCGCACTATCTTTGGGCGGAGATCGGAAGAAAAGTATAAAACCGACCTGGCTTGGGTAGGGGGAACCCCCTGGCGAGGATCACACCTTTCCTCTTATGCACACGACAACTGTCTGGGAGACGAATAGAATCTTCTCTAAAGAGGGCTTCGCGATATCTTAGAAGTCGACTGTTTGTACCGAATGCCGGAAGTGAAAGCGAAACTCGGGCTCCGCTGCTGCCCTCCCGTTGAGGCGAGAGCTATCCTATGGAGTGCTAACTGACGCCAGATACAATTGCCCCGCTTTTGTACCCACCTTTTCTCTCCACATAAGAGCTACAACGATGGTACGTCATTCTCTCGTGCACTTACCTCGTTACCTCCCATCACCAAAACCCATCATCTACGGCGGACACCATCGTCACGATAGGTTCCAGCGACTCAGAGGACTCAGAACACTCTCATATTACCGTGGTAGTTAATCCTGAGGATCTCTACGCTGCTTGCACGACTGCATGTACCCCGGAGAGATGTGACAATGCCACGGTGCGTCCTCTCGAGCCTCCCTTGGTTGAACGCGGCCAGCCTGGTCAGTTTATCCCATTCGAAGTGACCAAGCGTGATCCCGTAATCCGAGACTTGCCCGCAAAACTTATCGACCTCTTATTTCGTTACATACCGCAAGAGATGGCCGAGTCCTGGGCACAATGGACCAACGAAGCGCCGCGCAGCCGAGAGGGACCTCGACAAAGACATTCCAGGGAGAATCGATGGAGGCCAACTTCTGCTGAAGAGATTTATCTTTTTCTCGGTATTCTTATTTATATGGGAATACATCACGAAACCAATATGAAACGATACTGGTCAAACTCGTTTGATCAAGAGGATCCCATTTATTTATTTACCCGCCACATGCCTCGCGACCGCTTTTTGCTTCTCTTCCGCCGTCTACGCATCTTCAGCCCTGCTGGATTACATGGACCGGCTACTCTTTCGGGAAGCTATGGCCGTCGTCACCGCCGGACTCAGCCCCGGGAAGACCTGATGCCTAGCGTCTACAGGCAGATTGACCGATGGTCGAAGCATATACAAGAGACTGGAGACTCTATGTACGTGCCCGGCAGTGATTTGACGGTAGACGAGGCTATGGTGCGTTTCACAGGCCGCTCATTAGAGACAACAACGATTCCTCAGAAGCCTACACCGACCGGTTATAAGATATGGGTTCTGGGACAGTCTGGATACTTCGTTCGTTGGTTGTGGCACGTTCACGGCAGAGGGCCTTGCGGACTTGTCCCACAGCAGTGCTCGAGACAGGGTGACGAAGAGGTGGTTGAAGAGCATCTCACGTCTACTCAACGGGTCGTCACCACGTTGCTGACTTTATTGCCGCTTGCGGTTTACCACGTATTCCTTGACAATCTTTTTGCGTCAGTAAAGCTCTTCAAAGCACTTCGTTCAAGCCAGGTAGGAGCGACCGGAACCTGCCGCAAGGATAGCGGCGTTGACGAGCTACTCGTTGCTGAGAAGGATAGGGAAGGAAAGGGAATCCCTTGGCGCTAAATGCACTGCATTCCGACAAAGGATGGAAAGGTACGTGGTAGCAGTGGGCTTTATTGGCATACGATCGCTGCTAATATTTTATTACCACAACGTAGGTAAATCAGTTTAGCTGGAAGGATAACGCTCTTGTTCTTTTTCTCACCACTGTCTTTCGTGAAGGAAACCAAGTCATACGGAGTCGCCGACGGCCTGCCGGCTCCTCTGCCGCCAACCGAGCTGCGCGGGAGGTATTTGGGTCCGAGGTGCGAAAGTATCTCCGTGTGCCGTTGGGGATTGACGAATATAACCACCATATGAACGGCGTTGGCACCGGAGACCAGCTGAGATCTTATAACCAATACTCACGGCCCATAAGGAGAGGAGGATGGCAGTCAATAGCCTGGAACTTCCTGCTCAAAGTGATACTCGTCAATAGTTTTCTACTTCAAATCTGGGGCGAGCCCAAGTGGAAGGTCTCCGAGAGTCAATACGGGGACACCTATCTGCTCAATTAATCCAGCGTTTCGGGTCGTCAGTACAAGCAGAGCGGTTTGCTCGGCCACGAAGAGGCTCAGATAAAAGGAATGATAGGATTCCAATGGGAAGAGCATAGGCGAAGGAAGTGCGGTTCCAATTCCCCTTCCGTAGCTTGTAGGAGCCTTCCGCGGGTGGGAGAAGCATTAGGACGGGTGTCCGGAAATAGAGGCAAAAGGAGGTACTCGAGATCAGGTTGCTATGAGTGCAATGTCTCTCTATGTAACTGGGAAACTTGCTGGTACTAATTTCACATGCAAATTGTCTAGTAAATAGAAATACCGATAGGGTGCGGTTTTTGATTGGGTCAAAACTTTCTTAGCAGCTTGCTATTTAGCTGCAGCCATGCATCTCCATGTACCTGGTGTCAGTTAGCACTTGATGGGATAGACCTAGCTTTGTGCTACCTGCTCCGCCACTACAAATGCTCTACTTGTATGGGTCTTAAATATGCTGTACACCCGTTCGCTTAACAAGTACAAAATCTGTACTTGGAGTACGGGCGCCAATTTTGCTGGCTGGTTCGCCATGACAGGTTCACACCTATCCGTACAACAAGACCAGTTAGAACTACGGGCGCAACGGTGCCACATTGGTGAGACGACGTACTGCGCCACTAATCACCGGATTAGGTTTTTTGTGTTTGTGTGTAAAGCTTATGAATATGGGATAGACTAGCACCGACCAAGAGCCCTGTCTACCGATGTGACGGCTGAACTTACTCCAGAAATGTTGATCTAGGGTCCTGAAAGCATGCTATTCTGAACCGATTTGCCCATCCTCCACCATTGCGAGAACACGTGCCTCTACGATGTAACATTCTCCGCGATTCCCCTCACTAGTGGCGGCGGCTTCATCTCCTGCGAACCCTGTCATCTGCGCGACTAGGGGAGCTGACGGAATATGCCGAAGAAACATGATAGGGCATCTCTAAGCTGAATGAGAGAGGACTGCTATGACTCAGGCAGCAGACCAGTGAGAATGATGTAGGCCAATAAGCTTTGGCCATCTCCAGGCCTTATGCATAACTTGCAGAGAGGTGTCGTAACGACGGCTGGGGCGCTCTTTGTAAAGTAAGTTGCGAGCCTACCAATTCCTAGGAACACCACGCTGTGCAGTAGCCTGAAGTTGCGCATATGAATACGGAGGTGGGTTCCATTGCTATAATATGCAGGCCGCTGGTGCCTTGCAATCAAACGTTTGCCAGAGTTGGGATTCATTCCTGTTACTGCTGCCTTCCTACCCGATCCATCATGATTACACTCCTCTCTCCGCACTATGTGCTTCAAGAAGTCACCGAAGACGATATAGTTATCGCCTCACTTGCCTGGGGCTTCACAATTGGCTTCGGCTGGCTCACAACCTGGACTGCTATGAAGCAAACTAAGCATATTTACGAGAGGCATCGCCTTAGCATATTCCGTAACGCTTATGTCTGGATGATATGGCTGGAGATTCTTGTCTGCCTCATCTTCAGCATTATCTGTTGGTTACACTTGAAAGGCTATATACCCCCTAGGTTGGGCTCAACTCCCGTTTACGGATTTCTAAGTGCTAACCCTCCAATGTATCTAGTTTTGCATTCTAATTTTGCTATTCGTACGTCTGCCTTCTTGGGAACCCTCTTCGTAACAGATGCTAATTTTGGCAGTTACCACATGGGCCCTTCAAGTATGCTTCACTTATCCTCGCGAAATTGGTGATCAATGCTAATTTAGCCAGGTCCAATTCCTCCTCCAAATTATTATTAACCGTTGTTCCATCCTTCTTACGGATAAAAAACACGCCTACCGTCTCAAAGTCGGTGTTGCAGTTTTAATTACCGCTGTAAATATTTCGGTTTACAACATTTGGATTCCCGCCCGCCTACAAATTTCAGAGAGATATATCTGGATCAACGAGTGGTGGGACCGTATTGAGAAGGCGATCTATCTGATTGTCGACGGAGCACTGAACTACTATTTCATCAGAATCGTTCAACGCAACTTAGTAATGCACGGCCTGACAAAGTACAGAAGTCTCGTAAAATTCAATATGTGTATCGTTGGATTCTCTCTTAGCATGGACGTTCTCATCATTTCCATGATGAGTTTACACAACACATTCGTGTAAGTCAAGTCTATAATAGATTGTGAACAACACCGCTAACAGCAGTTTTAGTTACATGCAGTTCCATCCCTTTGCCTATATTGTCAAGCTCAAGATCGAGATGTCCATGGCTGATCTAATAAGCAAGGTTGCTAGGAAACGCGACTGTGGCGTCGTCTCCGAGGGTAATTTCAGCAATGCCGAGGAAGGACGTGCTAGACTCCCAAACAAAAGCTTCGCTTCTGTCAGCAGGAATCAAAGGACGTTGGTAGAGGATATTGACGACGTATCAGATGCAGTTTCTATTGAGCTTCAGGAAGTGGCAAATGGGACAACTGGCGTCAACTGTCAGCAAGAGACGATGAGCGACGCCGATAAGTTTGCCAGCCGATATTCGTGTTCAGATTTGCAAGTGGGGACAGCTGTTTATACTACACGAGAAATTCACATAGACGCCGAGCGGACGCCAAGCAGCCATGGGACAGGTAGTGTCGCCAGCTTCCGTGAGAACGGATTTGCAAGCAAGGAGGACGATGATACCAGACCGCTGAGGGACAATCAGCATGGCGGCCAGGAGGCAATAGGTCTTTCTATAAATATCCCGGCCAACAAGAGGTGTAGCATTCGCTCGCCCCCTCCTTCTTGGAAGAGGGCCCAATAGACAGCAATAAGCTCGGGAAGAGACATTTGGGGGGAGACAGGTCGCTCGAGAATAAGAATAACGTAGTCAATAATCCAGTCATGAATTTTCCACTGGAAGTATCTTCTAATTATAGGATGAAAGTGATATGTTCTTGTTTGCTATTCAGCTAATCACTAGTATCGGTGGCCAACCCGTTCACAACCCAAATTTTCCACTACGCCGCTCAACACAACATCGAGCTTTTCCCTTCCCTCCACATCTCACACACCTGCGTCAGCCCTGTGATGTGGGCATATTTAGCCTCTACAAGCACTGGCATCAGCAAATCCTATATAGAGAGATCTCTGGCGGCACATCCAACTTTGGGAAGTCTAACTTCCTTGCCCATCTTGAGGAAGCCCGGAATCGTACCTTTAAGAAGTCAGTTATCATTAAAGCTTGGCAGAAGTGCGATATCTTTCCTTTTGACCCCTCTATTGTGCTAGGTCAATTGAAAGACCCCTTATCGTTATTGGCAGAAGAAGTGTTGCAAAAGGAGCTTCCGTGTTACGTCAGAGAAGGGACAGCCGCTTCAAAATGCACCCTGCCCCCTGTACAGCTTCCAGGCGCCTCCCCCGAGGTGCAATTTGACCTAGAATGATGTCGATCCCCCCGTTTTTTTACGTTTGCGCACAATTGAACGCTATTCCGAGTATGTGAGGCTGCGATTAGAGGCATCTGGTTCCTCTGGTGTCCCCCTGGCTCTGTCAGTTACACATACCTACGATAAAATGCGAAAGGGGCACATGACACTTGCACTCAACGGCATCGCCGCTCCTCAGGAGATGCATCGTCTTAAAAAGAAGGCATTGAGACGAGCTAAGCTCGAGGAAGGGACGTCAGTTATATGTAAGTACGGCCCAATTTCGCGTCTCTGATGCAAGGCTGCATGTGGCCCGCGATGAGTATAGTTGACAGGCTTCTCAGGAAGAGGAAGAGCGCCGCCTTTTAAAGAAGAGATTTAACAGACGAGGTTGTCTACATCAGGAGGTGGTTTGAAGAGGTCAGGGCACTCGTACGGCGTAACGTCAGAGATGTGAAGATCAAGGAGATCTTCAGTCATAAAAAGAAGCATTGGCAGTTTCTTTTACAATTTAAGAATCAGGCTGACTGGTGGTGTAAGGCTGATCATTGTGTCTACCTTGACTCGGCTGTATCGCTCAGTCAACGATATGCGTTGCATCGTGAGCTTCAGGAACAGAATAAGCTTATTCCTGAGTGGCAGCTAGCCGTGAAAATGCCCTCTTTTTATGACACTACAGTCATTGCAGAGGCTCTTAGGTTCATCGTATTAGATGAGCAAGAAAGGCGTGCAAATAAAGCTCTGATGTTGAGCTATGAGGCTGACGGGCTAGAGATAATAGAGGAAATTGAGGGCGAGAATGGCTCGGAGGAATTCATCATAGTCAAGGGCGAAGACAGCGAGAGAGATCTGAAATTATCATAGATTTCAATTTATCAGTTGAAAAGCTATGTAGTCCCTTAATCGAGGGCGAAAAAAGCGACTCCCTAGCCGTCAATTTGGCGGTCGCGATGCTCCTTTAGATGTGTGTGCAAAGGTTGACTTGGAAATGCAGATTAGTATGCTTGAAATGAAGTGGCATCTGATCGCTAAGAAAATGGCTGTCTACAGAGGTACCTTGTTTTTTGCAAATCAATCCGACGTTTCAGATTGGTGTAAGACGTCACTAATACTGTGTGTTGGTGTCAATGACGTCGTACTACTTCTGCCTTTAAAGTAGTTCCCCACGGGGTAGCCGCAAGGGGGCCAATTAGGCATGCAGATCGGTGTGGAGGTGGCGCCTTTCTCGGAACCAGTGGCGATCCGCGAGTCGTACCGTTTCGGCTTCACCCGGCCGAGACCGGGCCTCACACACGGCGACAAGCATCAAGCCCTCCACGACGACCCTCGTTGCGGGCGCAAACAACTCATACATTGGCGGTCCTTTCAAACCAATGAAACTGCATCCTCCACACCACCATCTTCACAGCCCCCCCCACCAACAGTGCGACAAGGACCCTTGCTGCATCTCCTAATGACCCCTGTGCCCCTCGTAGAAATGTCATCGCTCCGAATTCTCTGAGGAGATGTGCCAATATCATGAATCCTCCTGCCATTCGTGCCAGCCTTAGCGTATTCAGCATCTTCGAGTCCCATCCTTGCCCTAGCGTCATCTGTTTTCCCCCATGTTTCTCGCAAAACTTAGCGCATGACAGAAGCACATGCCAGGCATTTGAATTCGCAGAGCGATGTCACTGATCTTTTGTTCAATGTCTGCATTCGTGTATCGGTGCTAGGTCGGCACAAAACCCATTGATATCGGGTCTCAATCCATGATACCAAGTTCAAAATCTCGCCTTTTACCTACCAATATGTCATCTGACACATCGTCTATTATTGGTGCTACAGAAAACCCCAAGATGCCAATGGATTGCCATCAAACTTCCTCTTAATTATGGACATTACGAAGGACCGTTCAAATATACGCGGACGCAAGACCGGAGGTAAAACCATCTATACTTGCACTGTGTGTGAAGATAAACGATACGATCATAAGGCAAATGCTGCCAATCACGTCAGAAGCAACCACCCCGTCGCATCCAGATCCACCAGGTCTGTATCGGGCACCCAGCGCTCAATCTCCGCACATTCTCGCCCTGTAGCAAACGAGGACGCACTTCGAAATGCCTTCAACCCGCAAGCATATCAGGAAGCATTGATCAGCATACTCACGCGTCGGAGAGTGCCCTTTTCGGCTATTGAATGGGACGAATTTAAACAACTCGCTCTCGCGTGTAACCCATACATCAAAGACTCCCTCATTACCTCACGGCGTACGATGGTCCGATATATTGCAGCAAACTATGATTTTTACAGCACCGAGATCAAGGATAGTCTCACCACCGCGTCAAGTCCGATTCATATCTCAACAGACCTCTGGACATCACCGCATAGACATTCTCTACTTGCTGTGTGTGCACAATGGGTAGATAAAGACTACAAGCTTCGTAAGGCACTACTATCTCTACCAGAATGTGCAGAGAGCCATTCTGGAGAAGCTCAAGCGCAGGATGTTATCGATACTTTAGAGAAGTACGGGATACAGTCAAAATTTGGTTGGCACACGGGTGACAACGCGACTTCAAACGACAAATGTCTTGAGTCTATACAACGCAAGCTAATGAGTAGACATAAGGTTAGTTAACTACGCAGTTTAGGCTACAGGCTGACATTGAGTAGATTAAATTCAACGCAAAGGACGACGTATACGCTGTATCGCGCATATCATTAATCTTTCCCTTCAAGCCTTCCTTCTCGCATCTTCTACAGAGGCTCTAGTCGCAGCACTTGAGTCAGCATCCGGTGTCACTGGGGAGGAGCTTCTCTCCCAGTTTTCCGAGGTACTAGCCTCTCATCGAAAGAAGGCTGCCGCCGAACGTAATACAGCAAAGAGAAAGAACGGAGAGCCGGCCATAACATATATATCCATTCTGCGATCACTGTTCTGAACGATATTTGAAAGCTGGCTGGATATTTCTATTTCACTTAAGAGGTATCTTGAAGTATTTATTAACACGTATAAGATCGAAATTGTGACTCTTAAAACTATAGTATCATGACTTTCACACACTGCGCCCGTCGTCTGACTTCGTCGGGTATGCCAACTCTCTTAAACTCTCTGAGTCCTCAGTCCTCGATTTCAACATTGTCTTAAGTTTACTGCGCCGATTTGACCGGGACTCTTCTGCCTCCCAATTGGCCGGTTCATTTATTCGCGTTCGTGAACCCCAAAACCCTCTCTCCTCAAGCAACGCCTTGCACGACGCCCAAGACGTCACGGCATAAATGACGGCGTTCCAAAATCCCTGCAGCGGAAGCACTATCGCGCTCATGAATTGCAATGGTTTACTCACTTCCTTGGGGTGAATGTGTGAGTACATGCGATTTGCGCTAGATGGAATCCACGTGATGAGAATGACAGCGAAGAATAGCATGGCAACCTTTGTGTACGCCCATGCCGCTCTATAAACATCATTGCTGACACGTCCGGGTGGACGAGGTACAGTTGGCTGCGATGTCGTGCTGCTCGTATGGGTAGTGACTTGGGCTGTTCGCGATTCACCTGATCTGGTATCATCTCTGATAACGTGGACTGATGCTTGATGACCCATGGATTGAAGCTCGACCGCATTCGTCTCGCCAGCTGCCTCGCGGGTAATAGTGACCTCAGTCGTCTTCATGTTATTAATCGTGCTCTGGTTCGCGTATGAGAGTCCCCCAGAACCAGAGCCAGATGCCTGGGCTTTGAGTAATTGTTGGCGTTTTCGGTAGATTGTTCCACCAGATCGGATGTAAATTGCGAGAGTGATTGCGATGACGCCCCTATCCCCATGTTAGTCTGGCCCCAGTCCTATATCAATGAAGTCGTCTTTCTTACCAGATCGGCCCGTAGAAAGTTGCAATGCGCAAAGCGTCCCAAGACGGTGCGATCCAACACCATTGAACAGCGCTGCCGTAAACCCGGTCCCCATCGCCATTTCTAATAAAGATGAAGATGAAAGCAGGCAAGAATGGAATACCGTAACATAGGATCAGGTACGGTAACTCCATTTTGCGTAATCTCTGGGCGTCAAAACGGTAGTAGAAGGCAAGATAAACGTTAATAGCCATTGCCAAGGTCCATAAGGCATCAGCCCCAACGAAGCTACAGCAAATGGTCAGCCAAGGATCAATAACTCTGGATGAAAAAGACTGTCAGGTACTTGTTACGTACGTGTGGAGTAGAAATGCTTGGGTCTGACAACCTGCTCCGTCCGGCTCGCGGATAAACGAGTCTGCCATGATGAAGCAGATGCCTGCCATAATATTACCAAACGAGGCATAGAAAACCAGACGGTTGATAGGCTTGTGGAACGCATCGCAAAGACAAAAAGTGGCGATGATGAACAGGCATCCCACCAGAGACAGCACTGAGCATACCTGCTGGATGATGGTAATCAGCTTCACATCACTTGTCGTCAGCCCCGTTGGTAACATTCTATTGAGCCTCTACTCGGAAGAGACTGCTTAGCGGATCGTTAGAGGAAAAGCAAAGACCTCTGCACACGTCCCTAAAAGGATAATCGAGACTGGATCTTGGGACCCGAAAGACATGGTTCCAGTGTTTTATGTAAAGCACATGATTGCCTCCTTTCATATGAATTTGCCGGAGCATTTGATCTACAATAGGGGAACTCCATTCAAATGGGCCCTGATCTTCAAGGGGAAGCCGGCACGTCGACGATCCTAAACGTGCCAACTAGTGAGACACACGGGACATGACTGGTAACGGAGCTCATTTGGCGCAACTTCCAAGACTGGGGTAGAGACATCCCGGGAATCAAGACGCTAGTGGATCCTTTTAACTAAAAAAGGTACAGCAAGGTACATAAAAGGTACCAAATTCGGCCTAGCCCAATGCAACTTTCAGCATTAAAGATTTATTTCTTCCAATACTTATGAGATTGGTCCTTGGTTCAACACCGTCCATTATAAACCATACAGATCGTTATCTCGACTTGCTCTACTATGCCTCCTTGAGGTTGGTCTGTGGCACATTGATTAATAGTAGCTAATTGAGAATGGGGCAAAAGGCTCATAATAAGTCTTATATACCGTAGCGTCCTGGTAAGGATGTACTCTACGGTAATTAGCCCGTAATGCTGTAGTCTGCGGGATCGGCATTTGTCCTTTCTTGGCTCAGATTCCAAACCCATTTCTTCAATATTGCCGCTAGAGATCCCAGTTGTTAAAGCGTCTCGTGACTAATAAGAGACGCCGCTGAAGATCCACAAGGATTGCCCTAACCTGACACGTCATATTCCCAAGTCAGACCAGAGCCGATGATCGGTGGAGTATGGCTGCGCGCTTGTATCAAGGTGGACAAGCAGTACGTACGTACTGTATGCCTTGCATTTGGGTTCCTGA
Source organism: Fusarium oxysporum f. sp. lycopersici 4287 (assembly GCF_000149955.1). NCBI lineage: Eukaryota > Fungi > Ascomycota > Sordariomycetes > Hypocreales > Nectriaceae > Fusarium > Fusarium oxysporum. Next base: position 1,438,135 of record NC_031000.1, read on the forward strand.
AGTATTCAGCACTTGGATACTGTAGTAGTGATAACCATGCAAATCCAGTACATCAACGTTAAGTGCAGATATCAGCGGGAAAATTCACTCTTTTTTTTCTTCTTTTTCTTTTTATTGAGTTTGTTCTTCGATATTTGTCTATTGCAAGTATTTTTTTATTTGGCTGACTCGTGCTAGGTCACACACTTACTTAGTGCTGCGACTTTGTCAGCCTGAAGTACTTTTGACTATTACTAGTGCAAAACCGTGCTTTAACTCGTTTGGGAAGGTCAACTTGTAATTGTCCTGACTACCTTGGTAACGGCTGACACTGCCGTTTAATAAATCACATATTAATCGGTATGGCGTTCTCCGCGGGATAATAACGAGGCAGCGGGCTCGGCAAAGCGAGGCACTCGACCTGTCAAATTATTAGTTATCCGTTGTAAAAGCTGGGAGAAAAACCTGCCTTCGAAATACTTAGTTAGCTTTTGGAACGGTAGTAGTACCGCAAGAGTAATTGCCAAGACGTGCCAGTCGTCTTGTGAGAGGAGATATTCTTCCGGAATCCGCTTCGTTTTATCTGCGTGGCGAGACATAACCGATGTGTAGATCTCGATCGGGTCTTTTAATCGGAAAGCTCTTTCTACGGCAGTGAAAAGGGAATTCCATCGAGTATCGTTGTCTTGGAGAAGCATTAGTTGGCTAACCTCCCACAGGACTTCGCCGAATTCGTCGACTTCCTCCTCGCTAAGCTTCCCTTGCGCGTATTGAAGGAAGCCCTCCCGGCGTTGCGAAGACCTTCGGACCCAGCCTTGAATATTGTGAATCCTGACGAATGCGCCTGTTGGCCGCCATGCTTCGAGGAAGTCGAGGATCTTTTGAAGGGCTGCTTGTTCCGCTGATTGCGATTCGAGGCTCTTAAGCACGTCTTTGAGCTTCCCCTCTAGGTAACTCGTTGCGCCGACGTTGTAGATGTGATTGATACAGCGAATCCTACACTCCTGCGGCTGAACGTCAGGTAAAAGAGCGGCGATAATATCGTTGACTGCGCTGTCATTGCGTCGGCGTTGTCGCATGTGAAATAACCTAAGTCGTCTGCAGAGATCTCGTACTCCGAGAGTACTTCACGCAACGCTGGACCGATATTTTCACCAGAGTGCGAGCCACGGAGCCGCCTCAACGCCAAAAGCGACGTCTGCGGTCTTTTTAACGCGTCTGTGAAGTGAACAGTAACGCCGAGAAGCCCGTATTCTTGAGGAGAAGTCCAAAGATCGAAGGTGAGATGCTTCTTGTATAGAGAGGCGGCAAGCTTACTTCTCAATAGCTCTTTTTGCGACCGGTACTCTGCTTCTAACCACGATCGAATAGTAACGCCGCTGCGAGGCAAAAGCTCGTCAACGAGTTCTTCGTTCAAAGAGCCGAGAAGCTTTCGAAAGTCTGTGTGTTCGACGGCCGAGAAGTGTACAGGGCTGCCGTCAGATCAGATTAAAAATCAGATATATCAATCAATTCAATCAAATTCAGATTAAATACGGCGTTCTAACAAATCAATCAATTCAGACACAAGCATCTATGCATCTGATATATCTGATATCTGTAGAAAAGATGGTGACTACCCTAGAACCGTCGGATCATCTTTATGTTCCGGCCCCGCACCTTCCTTTGTCATCTTACTTTCTTGGCATGCAGATGTTAAGAAAGTAGCCCTAATTACACCAATCTTCTTAACAAGTGCACCACAACAACCACAATCCTGCGCTTCGCGCAGCCCACGGCGGCGGCGATGGCATCCGCCACCTCCTGCCCGCCTATTGTCCCGGACCCTTTTGACCTGGGAATCCATACTCCTGCCAATCTCAATCGAGGAGCCCGCACTGCCCTCTTACAAAACAGCCCCGCTGTCGTGAGTGGACCTGTTGGGGTCCCGCTCGCCTTCGGGAGGACGGCTCAAATGCCGTCTTCGCCTCTCAATGCGATCTCTACTGCTGCGGCCACGGAAGGGGCCCAGCTCGCCCATCCCGCCCCCTCCTCTGACCCTGCCCCGACTGCTGAACAGCAACCAGTCTCCCTTATTGAAGCAGCCACTAAGCTCGCACGCGACCGTGCGGAGGAGTACAATGCCAAGTTGAAGGTGTTTCAGGCCTTATGCGCTAAATTCGAAGAAGCAGTGAAACAGTTCACCACTGGGCCTGAACGGGAATTCGCTCAAAAGTTTGCCGACAGCTTCCTAGACTCCTGGAATCAGGCGCTCACTGATGCCAAATCTGCTCCCGCGCCTACTACCTACAGCGCCATCGCGGCCTCGCCCCCGGCTGCAAACAACGCCCTTGCCCACCAACCCCGACACCATCAACAACAACAGCCCCCTCATCGCCAGGGACAACCGACCATAAGCGCCCCACTCCGAGTGGACCTCCGTGTCTTCATCCGGCTGGATGTCGAAGCTCCGGCCAGGGCCCACAACGACTACGCAATCCGGGCCCATATATCCCGGAAACTCGGAGTGGATCCACACAAGATCCCGCGCGTACTCCAAGTCAGGTCCGGATGGGCCGTCCTTACCGCCGACATAACCACTCGCGACCTCCTCGTGCAGAGACAGACTGAATGGGCACCCGACTTAGGGGCCGCCGCCGTAGAGACCAGGCAGGAGTGGTTTACCTGCCTAGTCTCAGATTACCCTCGCAAGCTGACCGACCTCCATGGCAATGAAGCGGATAGCGACGCAGCCGTGGACGAAGAAATAGAAATCCAGACAGGGCAGAAACCCGTCAACATACGGCCCGCGCGGCATCAACCTGACAACCCCTTAACGAAGACCTTACTTGTGTCCTTCCTGGAGCCAGTCAAGAAATACTGGCGCCTCTTCAGCAGCCGACCAGCAAGGCTGATCAAGAAAACCGACCGGCCAAGGCAGTGCAACGTATGCTTGGACTACCACCGGTCACGTACCTGCCATCGACTCCCCCTGTGCAAACGCTGCGGCAAGGCCGCCGGCCACGACTCCGGGGACTGTACCGCCCCCGAGCAATGCGCCAACTGCCTCGGCCCGCAGAGCGCCAACTTCGCCGATTGCCCAGCACGCCCGAAGAAGGTACATGGCGTTTTCCGCCGACTGACCAAAGAGCAACGAGGACATGTCCGGACCGTTGGCGCGGAGGCATACCGACAACGACACCTAGAACCACAACCAGGGTCCCAGCTGGAAGCCCAACAAAGCGACGACATCGCATCACACGAACAGCCGAGCATTCGTGGTCCAAGTCCAGCAGCATCAGGAGCACCCTCGTGCATCATGGTGGCCACAAGCCCTCAGGCGGCCTACGAAGCGGAGGAGGAGCCCGAACATCATAGACTAGGCTCACCGAGAAAGCGCCGTATAGTTCTCATCACCCGTCCTCATGACCAGGAATAGATACTCGCAAACAAGAAAGGACGATAGGAAGTCGCTGAGGATCTTCCAAGCCAATGTCGGAAAGATCCCCCCGGCCCACGACTGCGCCCTAGCGCTGGCCGACTCCGAACGATATGACATTGTCCTTTTGCAGGAGCCATGGACGGCTCATACAGATAGCCGTTCATTGACCAAAACCCATCCGGCATACGATACTTTCACGCCTGTCGAGATGTGGGATAATAACGACACTCGGCCTAGAGTCATGACATATGTCCGACGAGACCCAAGGCTCCTGGCTGATCAGATCCGGCCCTTTCAGACTCGGGATATTCTATGGCTGATGATCAATGGCATGACGATAGTCAACTTCTATAGTCAGAATGACGAGCATGACGCCCTGGAGATACTGCTACAATGGCCCGTCCTAGGACGCTGCCTCGTTGCCGGTGACTTCAATGCCAGACATCGTAGTTGGCAGACAGGCCATGCTACCAACCGCGGCCAAGAAATCGCAGCCTGGTCATCAGAAAACGACTTGAACCTAATTAACACTCTAGACATCCCAACAAACCCATACGGCAACACGATCGACCTCGCCTTTACTAATATGCCACTGGCCGAAGCTACTGTTGAAGACCATCTCGCTACCAGCTCTGGCCACTTCACACTTAGCTTAACCCTCCCGGATATCAGGCTAGCTCTGATTCAACCGGGTAAGGTACGGGTGACAACAGAGGACGAGCTCAAGCGATTTATCGAGATCGTAGAGCTCGGGGCCACAAGAATCCCTCTCGTGGACTCGACACCAGCGGAACTAGATGAGCTTGCCTCTGCACTCGTGAATCTCCTAACATCGGCAGCAAAGGCAGCTGGCCGGCCTACACGGAAGGGCGCACGTACTGCTCCCTGGTGGACTGAGGAGTGCGCCGGTGCCGCGGCGTCATTCCGTGCCATTAGAAGACTCTACCCTCTGGGCTTTAACCAGGATGTCCAGATCGCCAAAAGAGACTTCCACCGCGTCATCCGTCGAGCCAAGAGACTATACTGGCGAAACCTCATTGATAGCTTCACCGATAGCAGCGCTGTTTTCAAAGCCGTTCGGTGGCTGAAGTCCCCAGGACCCTTCCAGCCACCACCGCTGCAGGTCGGCGATGTCGTCTATGAAACACAACTAGATAAGGCCAATGCACTTCGTCGAGCTACACTGGAACGAGGAACGGCAGACGATGTCATCGAAAACCCTTGGATACCAGTCTCCTTTCCTAGATCGATCCCATTTCCACTCGAAATCTCCCTAGACCAGTCACAGTATGCAACCCTCCATACAGGCAATACATCTCCTGGATCAGACAACATCACCGTTAATCTCCTTAAAGCCGTATGGCATATCATCGGGACGCACGTCCGCCGCTTGTTCGAGAGATGCCTCTCTGCAGGCCACCACCCGAAACCATTTAGGGAGGCAGAAGTAGTCATGATCGCCAAACCCGGACGCCGAGACCTCACATCGCCACGGGCTTGGCGACCTATCTCTCTGCTCTCCTGCCTCGGCAAGGGTCTAGAACGGCTGATCGCACGCCGTCTAGCATGGGCAGCTATTCACTACAGCGTTCTTCACCCACAACAAGCTGGTGCTCTCCCCAAAAGGTCGGCAACAGACCTAGTGACCGCCCTGATCCATGATATCGAAGAGGCGTTTGCTCGCACAAAGGTGGCCACCCTGGTCACAATGGACATCCAAGGCGCGTTCGACACCGTCTTGCGCAACAGATTGGTGCTGCGATTGCGCGAACAAGGATGGCCTGACCATCTCGCTAGATGGGCTGGATCCTTCATGAGTGGCCGATCGGCCCGTGTCAGATATCAAGACACCCTCAAACCCTCCTCTCCTCTCCAATGCGGTCTCCCTCAGGGGTCGCCAGTATCGCCAATTCTTTTCCTACTCTACACAGAGCCCATCTACCGACTCGGCAACCCCCAAGGCCGCTTCGGCTATGCAGATGACACAGCTATCCTGTCCATAGGCGACACAGTAGACGAAACTACGGCTATGACTTCTAGTGCCATAGATGAGATGGTGCACTGGGGAGCGACAAACGGCGTTTCCTTCGACCCAAAGAAGACCGAAGTCATGCACTTCTCTCCCAGAAAACTCATGACCGCTCCGGCGGTACGTCACGGTGATATCGAGAAACATCCCAAGTCAGCCCTACGCGGGCTGGGTATATGGCTTGATAGTAGATTATCGTTCCGAATCCGTGTCGAAAAGTGGGCGGCGAAAGCGCAGGCAGTAGCCTACTACTTGGAAGGACTGACTAAGATAAAACACGGTCTGCTGCCGAGTGCGGTCAGAAACGCCGTCAGAGCATGTGTCGAGCTGGTCCTACCTTACGGCGCCGAGGCCTGGTACCCAGGTACAACCCGGCCGCGGTGGAGTCAGCCATCTAAACATATAGTATCCAGTAACCAACGTCTCATACAGAGGACGACCAAGGCCATGAACCAATCCATGCGGGCCATTCTCCTTGTATGGAAAACAACACTTATCGCCGCTCTCCACCGGGAAAGTGAGATACCACAAGTCGACTAACTCCTAGAAGCACAGCGACTCAAGTTCTCGGCATGGCTTAAGTCGCTCGACGGAACGCATCCTCTGACGACCCGAACACTTCCACCCAATCTACTTATCTACCACGATCTCATTAAACGCAGATATCAAGCACCGACCGAGAGCGGCTTCGAGGCACGTCTTGGACGCACCGACAAGCTCCCCATGCCTTGTGTACGACCAACACTCCTTTAGCATTGCCTTAATCAGGAGCATATGGCACCGCTGTAGATAGTATCGAAAGACGAAACCGCTGAGGCCTTCCTCCATTGGTTTCAATACCTCGACCCACTTACCCTGGTTGTATACTCAGACGGCTCCCTGTCCTCAGAGGGAGCCGCCAGCTACGGCTTTACTATCCACCAGAACAACCTCTCGGTCTTCGACTGATCGGGTCACCTAGGGCCGGCGGACGTCTTTGACGCTGAGGTCACAGGAGCATTGGAAGGGCTCAAGGCCGCCCTAAATCTTCAAGAAGTAGCAAGACAAGTATCATTATCTGCCTAGACAACCTTGCAGCCGCCACATGCCTGCGAGACACACCACCTGACTCCTCACAAAGAGTCTTCCTCGAGTTCTAAGCCCTGGCAGCATCACATAGGGCCACACAAGTACGCTGGGTACCAGGACACACCAACATTCCTGGCAATGAGCGAGCCGATAAATTAGCAAAAGCAGCATCATCACTGCCCGAACGCGAAGGGGCTCAGCCAACGCTGGCTTACCTGCGAAGCACCGCAAGGCAGAAACCGAAAGAAGCATTCAAGACTTGGTGGTCCACCGCCCCCCCTGAGCAGTATAAGAGATCCAGTCTCAAGGCGACCACAGGCTGCCCACCGGAGCTATCGCTCCCGTGTGGAATCTTGCACTATCTACTAGCAACGAGATCCCTCTATAATGACTTCACCGCATATCACGAGAGATTCGACCATAGCAATGCACACCTGGTCTGCTTATGTAACCGACGCAAAGCAGCAGATTATATTTTCTATTACAGAAAGGTACCACCGCGTCATCGGATGAGGCATCCCTTCACTGAATACAGCAGTCAACCTTGTAATAGGAAAAGACTTCACTAAATTTGTCAATCTATCCAAAACAAGCGCCATCTTTGACAAGATCTCTCCTAATCATTAAGACGAGGCCGGCTCAAGACGCACTCGCATCTCTTCTCTCATTTATCTTCTTTTCTTTTCCTTTGTGACCTCTTCTTGCTACCTGGGCTCTGCCAGATCGAGGACGCTGCAACGCACTTCATCTGACCGTGACTACTCGGGGCAGCCTCGAACTGCCGCAGCCAATGCTTTACCATAGCCTGCCTGGTCACAGGCCTGTCTTGCGACTACTGTTTATCAGCCGCGCCTGGCCATCCCGCTGTCGTGTAACAGACTCGATACGATGCGCGGTTTGTGCCGCTGATATGCTGGATACAGTCGTCTGTTGATGCGTTTGCAAATAATTGCCGCTTGATAAGGACGTCTAATTTCGTGCCGCGATTGACTAATCCTCTCACAGCCAATAACGTGCATGATGAGCGAGTGCTCCAGACAAGCGAGTGCTCCACCAATCTACACCTTAAGACCTAAAAAGAGTAATAAAAACACCACAATCTATCTGACCAATTAAAATTAATTGCTATACTATTCCCTATTGACCTCGATTGCCTCTTGACAGGTCCTTGCATTATGCCCGGTCTTTCCGCAAATACTACACTGCCGAACCTTTGGTCCTTGTGACCTCTCGCGACAACCACTTCTTGACGATTCAGCTATAACCTGCGTATCAACATCCGTCTGATCAATTGCTTGTGATGCTTCCCCTATAGTTAAAGCCCCTTCTTTCTGTACCCTAGCCCTTTTTCCCCTCCGGCGTCGCCCTACTGTCTTATTCTGTTGTTCAAGTTGTCGAACCCTATCATGTAGTAAGACCATCTTATCCATAAGAATAGTTGTTGCCTTCTCAAAATGCTTTACGGCTTTAATTATTGACTCAGGGGAGCTGCTCTTGTGATTTCTAATCCTTCCTTGTAGATACTTGGAATGCGATTGGGCCTCTAGTGGTGTCTTTGGGGTCCTTGCAGTCCAAAGGGTCGATGGTATTGTGACCTCTACAGGAGGCGTCGGAGTCCGAAGCTGCACATCAAGCTTCGAGATGACATTTTCTGGGTCAAAGGGAGCAAGCCCAGCTCCTCTAAAACCTCCCTTGATATTGCTTTCTGTAATAGCAGCTTGGTGGGCGGCATAAAAGGCAGGAAAGAACTCGGTCTTGGAGATGTGGGTTATAGAGCATCTGATCAGATGCTCTATTTGTCGGCCATATGCCTTTTTCAGCGGCCCAAAGCACCCTACGTCAAGAGGCTGAAGTAGATGAGAGGCATGAGCAGGCATACAGAGTGTGATAATCTTGTTCTCCTTGCAATATTCCTCGAATTCGATGGAGTGGTGACTTTCGTGACCATCAAGGATCAAGAGGCGATAGGAACCAACTGATCGCTTAGCTGTAGCCCGATTAAAGTGCTTTAGCCACTCAAGACCCAGCTTATTATTAGTCCATCCATTTTCGCTCAATGCAATAACCCAATCGCCGGGGAGGTCGCATTCTTGGTACCAATTGGCAAGGTGATCCTTGCCTGCACCAATGATGAACGGCGGGATCGATTGACCTTCTGCACTGATCCCCTCGATCACAGTAATCCATTCGCGGTTTCCAGGCTGTACTTGCTTTGGTCTTCCTTGCCTATGGGAGCTTGTGACGACGATTCCGGGCTCAATCACGCCCATCATAAAGCCGGTCTCATCAAAGTTCCAGATATCATCTGATCGGATGCCGTATTTTGCAATTGTATTCTCTACAAGCCGAAACCAGCCACGAATAATAGTCGGGTCTTCGCATTTAGCTCTCTGATAGTCATACCTCCGAGATAGACGTGTCTCTAGCTCTGGTTGTCGCTTGACGAAGTATTGAGCCCAGCGCTTGCCGACGCGTGGCGCGTTGCGGTTGGCAAGTAGAGAATTCGCGATATCTTCTACATATAATAGGCTTGAGGGAAATCCTTGCGAATCTAGGTCTAAATGAATTAGATTATTATCTGCTCTTCCTGATCAGATAGTTTCTGTGACCTTGTGGGAGTATCACGCGTTGAAAGAATGCCTCGCTGGCGGCGACGTAAGGCAAAGCGGTCAACATGATATATAGCTGCGGCCTTTCGAAGACTTAATTTTGGGTTATTCTGGAGGGCCTGAAGGGCAAGAATAATCTTAGCTTCATTTGAAGACTCTGGCATATTAGGTTATTGAGAAATATCTAATTGAATAGTGATAGTGTAGGTTGAGGGATTTTTGGAGCACTCGCTTGTCTGGAGCACTCGCTTGTCTGGAGCACTCGCTTATCATGCACGTTAGTATTTTGTAATTAGCACATAGATAAACCTCCGTTCCTCAGCACGTCCTTTGCCCCGCTAGGGGGACTTTTCGGGGCTAAGGGGGGCACCCAGATGAAAAATATACCTACATACATACATGGATTGTGTTGTCGCCGGACCAAACCAGGCATTGCGATTGGCTCGTAGCTCCCAGAAGATTCGATATCCAAGTGACCCTGGCTCGTCCATGGGATCGGTCCAAAACGGCGGCAACGGGTGAAGTAGGTCAAAGCAAGATCAAGGCCCGTTGACCCCCGTGCCAGTGAGCGTCCCTAATCGTCGAGTGCCGAAAAAAGGAGATCAACTACCAAATGTCACCTGCCCCAGAGTAAAAGAAATTGTCTTATGAAACCTCATTTGCCAGAACCAACTCGCTATCTCTAAACAAGCGCGATGCGCATCTGCGTCCCGTATCGGTGACTGTTGATGGTTTCTGTGCTGCATTGCAGCTAAAGACCCTTGACCCTGGATCAGACAGGGTGTTTTGCACGTTCCATGAAGAAGCAAAACAACCTTGTTCGATTCGAGACAACCATCGCCGGGCTGATCTGATTAAATTAAACGAGCTTGGAAGGGAAAGGGTAGGAAAAGGAAGTGCAGTAATAAGGTGCGGAATAACAGAGGAGAAGACGGACGAGCGCGATAAACAAAGACCAGGGTCCAAAAAGCAACAACTACCGTACCATGGATCGATTGAAGCCTTTGCGGTTGGAACAATGTTGGATCTGCCAACTCTGCCCCCAAAGGGAGAGATCGTTGGATACAGAGCACCGGGGCTGTTGACCGCTCTCCGATATCTCCACCCAATGCGGTCAATGATCCCCCATCTGTCTCCATATCCGCACGCCCTTGGGCATCGAAAAGCGTCATGTCGACGGAATGTGATCATAGCCCTAGCCCACGATGTTACCTTGTCTTTCTCACACTTCCCCGGTTGGGCCTTTTCGTCTGCCAACCCCGGACTAGCACTAGCGCCTAAAGTAGTAGGGCCCCCTTGCTCGGGGCGCTGTCGAGCTGGTAGTTCCAATGATTCCATCAATCATTAATCCGTTATCATTTAATTAGCGATTTAATTCAAATAATTTACTTGCTCAATCGTTAGCCGGCGACCAGCGACCTGGGCTGACCAACCCAGCTCAATATGGGATGCAAAAGATGGCAGGCTAGTAATCTAAAGGCCTACGTTGGAGGGTCCATCGCAAGAGACAAGACATCGTCCAATACCAAGAGCTGAAGGAGGAGGAGGAGTAAGCAACAAATCAAAGCGCCATTCCCGAAGGAAGGGGTCCCTATCAAGCCCGAGCCGCTCCGGGCGCCAGCCTAATGATCGTATTTGATGCCGCTAAGGGGCGCTGCCTCTGGAAATAAAGAACTACAGAGTACAGGAGACCAAAGATAAATACAGTAGGGTTGAACAAACAACCTAACCAGCAAACAGATGCATGAAAAGCCTTGCGCCCAGACGCTTGAGGGCCGCTCGAGCTCTACTGTGGAATGTCTGGGCCATTCAGCATTGGGCGCTTGCGCTATGGTGCTGCGCTAGGCTCGGTTTGGAGATGCACCGACGGATTGGTTTTAGGATCTAGCCATCTTTAACGTTGGACCAGGAGGTGCGAAATCGAGATTTTGCATCTGGATCTAGCTGATGACAATGCGGTCTTTGTCCCTCCATAAATCGACGCTGATCCTGTGTGCGCTGTGTGTCTCGGTTTGTGTCTCTCCGTCTGTGTCTCTCCATCCGTGGCCGTTAATTCACTGCCAATTGGCTTTCAAAAGCCGCCGGCCATATTTACGGATGCCCTACTTAGCCTTACTGTCTTCTTCCCATATCCCAACCACCTCATCGATCTGGCCAAGAGATCCCAACTTGTGGGTTCTCTGCTGCTTACAGGTCAACGCGCAAACAAGCCTACGAATATGCACAATTTTTCCTTATTCGATTGCCGCCATCTCCTGCTCCTCCTCTCCCCCTTTTGAGGCAGAGTGTTGTTTGACACTCGCTGTGTGGCCTAAACTTTCGGCTTTCTTAGGCCGGGTATAATCCCAGACGTCTGGGCCTTATCCTTAGTCTCTCGGTAGCCCTCACCTTTTCCCCCAGCAGCGCTTAGTTCCGCCAGGGGATTCCATGCTTACCGGTACTACTTATTGGCTGCTACATTCCAGTTTCACTTCTCTCATCTGGTTACTTGGGCGATTGATCGGATTCTCCGAGAGGCAAGTTATGACAAGCAACCATTAATCAAAAATTCTTACCTATACGGTTGGCCCGAACGGGTACTAAATTCGACTTGAAATGCCAAGGCACATCTTGTCGCTGACTCTAAAGCCGCAATCGATCTCCAACGGTTAAGTCAGGATCTCAAATAGTCGTAATATGTATGCCTTCACCAATTGCAGGAAGCTTGATGTTTAGATGTTAGGCTCATCCCAAGGAGGTCTTAAATTAAAATCGCTCAACTGATTCTTTGACCTCTTGTCGCTGTAGTATTTGTTCAAGTCTCAATTATGCTTTTCATCCGCCGTTAATGCGTGTCCCAGCCGTCCAAAATTCCTCAGCTCCTCTCGCCTAAACGCCTGGTATCTTCCTTGACCCCTTCCCAATGTCTCAGGGACTGCTACAGGTCTTCTATGAACCTCGCGCCACGGTAACAATATTCAACCAAGTCAAACTGTTACCAATTACACAATAGACTGGCTATATGTGCATATACGGCACATTAGCTTACTATTAGTGCTCTGTACGCCGCTCCGCACCCTCTACATCCATCGCGAAGCGACCCTGGCACGGCGGGTATGCCTCTGGTAGTCGGTATTGTAGGTTTGCAACCATTGGAATCATGTTATTCAAATATTCCACACTCCGAATGCCTTCATCCCAGAAGAGAGGACAGGTTCATCCGAGAATCTTGTTTCTTTCGAGGCTGAGACTCCTGGTGCACCGGTGAATTAGGCGCAGTAGGCAACTGCCCTTGAGGAGCAAACGAAGGTAGCCTAGGTTGACACTCATGGTGCTCTCTGGAAGATGGCGAAGCTAGTGTGCTCAGGCTGTGTGCGTTGTGAAAGGGTGGTAGTTCGACTGGCATATGGAGCGAGATGGGCTGGCGAGCGGGTGACGTGATGTAATTAGAACTGATGTCAGACTCAGCAGATTCGGAGGAGCATGGTGAAGGAAGCGGAGACTCAACCCAGAACACGGGGTGACGAAGGCTTGGACTCGTGAGAGGCAAGGCCGATGTCGAGATGGAGAGTCCAGGTGGGTTGTGGGGGTAGAAGTCATCGTGGGTCTGCACGGCACATCGACGGTCCATCCTCCTGCGGCGGTTCTGGCTACCATTCCACCAGTTCTTGACAGTATTATCACTTCGGCCATGAAGACGTCGCGCAATCTCGGCCCAACGCTTTCCCATTTCATGCACTAGTCGCTCAATCTGGAGTCCCTCCTCAGGTGTAATAGGATCGTGGTTGAGAGTTGGCTTCAAGTTTTGATGATAACGCTCGCGGCACTGCTTCGGTGTTCTTGAGCTCAGAGTCTGGGCGATTCGTACCCAGTTGAGAGGGCCATGGGTTTGAACTAGGTTCATCAGATACGCATCTTCGGCGTTGGACCAAGGGCCTCTCCGGTGAGCAGTCATGGTTACTGATAGTGGCCGGTTGGCAAGTGTGACGATGGGCTGTTAAAGTAATGGGCAGTTAGATGGTAGTGTTGTAGATATTATTCGAGCTTTGAATGCAGGAACGGGGTGGTTGCTCATTGATGTTATAGATGAAGATGCAGATGGTGAAGGGTATTGAGCCTCTGGAAAAGAGATCTTGGCTCAGAAGGAAGGGGGAGAGGTGATCAAATATCCGTGGAAAAGCTGGATGGGGCGAGGATGGCATGAAGCGTAATGTATGGGGAAAAGCAAAGTCGTGACACCTGGGCGGGTGTGATGGAGTGACCGCCCTCTGGCAACCCCAACTATCTCGACAGCGGCAATCCTGGTGGCAGATCGAGAAATTTTGTTGGCGGGGGTGAATCTGGCATATCTGGAACCGACGGGGGTGTGTCAAACCGCTGTTTGCAGGGTGTCGGGCTCATCAGCTATTGTCCGTTATCCTCAGAGGGCAATACTAAGAACCAACGACAAATCATTAGTGGGTGCTACAGCGAAGCAATGATTGACGATGTTTCTTTAATTACTGATTAGACTAAATCCGTTTCAACGCCAATGACACAGGGTTGGTTGCAGGCTTGCTCATCACCTTCACCGTTACCATCGCTGTCAGCGTCAGCACCGTGGGCCCCCTCAGCCTGTGCAGGGACAGCTAGCAGGAGGTTCTGGCTGGGACCAGGGTCTGAGGTAGGACGATCGTCGTTAATGGGTGGCTGCTGGCCTGAGCCATCTGGTTGGGATCGTCGGAATGAACGACGGATACGTAGTCAGCAAGGATTAGAGGTACAGTGGGATGCAATAAGTCTGAATACGGGGCGTGTATCCTTTCAAGCTGCTAGCTACTTAAGTTGAGTCTGTGCGTATATTATCTCTCGTGCGCCAATTTCAGCTATACTGATTGGCTATTGGAAGCTTCTTACTAGGATTAGGAGTTTGCTAAGATAAACAGGGTTAGACTGAGTGTGCCAGTACATAAACAGGTGTTCAAACTTATTGCATCCCATTGCACCGGCTGATCGTTGGGGGTGCTTCTGCTTCCCACGTCGGGCCTTTTGACAGTGCATACTTGCAAGTGGCTGTACGCTCCTCAGTTACATCGGTATGCTTTGGACAATAGCAGCTATGAACGAACACGTTTGGAATGTCTGCAAGATCGTAATCAGGAGCAAGGCCGCTGGGTCATGGCGTCGCCTGTAGTTAGTTACGTAGTACTAAGTTAAGGACAACATCGCCTGCCCGCGTGCCGTTGCACTGCGATGCCATGGTAAGATTGCCGAGTCCAAAACCAGGCAATCTTGGACATTCTCTGTACATCCGAATACTGAGGCGGATCTGGGACCCTGGTCCTGCGCAGGACATGCTGTGATATGCTGTGCTGTTACTGCTGCTACTGCGCCATTATCGCATTCTCCTGTCGACACCACAGGCTGTTCGTCCACGGTTGATCAGATGTGGAGAAAGCCGACCCGGGTCCGAGGATCGTGTCGAAACTGGGGTTGTGAGAGATGACGATGGACGATGGGAAACGAAACGAAACAAAAACGCCATCGCCTGAAGGCAAAGATTGACCAGTGCGCCTGTCGAGCACGGACATCAGTCCACGCTTTTGTGGGTACAGCGCAGAGCGCACAGGCTTAGGGGAATTAACAAGTTACATTTTAAACCAGCTAACATATGATAAGCGAGTGGGACACTTTTGACTTTGCTAGTATTTACACCTTGCAAGATAATTACGTTAATAAGTTCTCAAAAATTGAAATTAAGCCTAAAATAACTCAAACCTTTATATGCTATTAGCTAGCTTTTAAATAGCTTATATAAATTTTTACGGAATCATTAAAAAAAAATTATATAACGTGCATGATAAGCATGCGCGACAAAAAGGCGGCATACAAAGCGTAATAATATCATTCTCTTCACAGTAGATCTCAAAGTCGGCCGAGTGGTGATTTTCGTGACCATCGAGGATCAGAAGACGATAAGAACCAATTGATCGGTTTTTGTTCAATTCGCTTATCTGTTCAACTCGCTTATCATACACGTTAGTCTTTTCACTTATGTCAGTGAGGTTTCTCAGGTTAAGCATAACTCTAGTGAGAAGGGAAGGCCGTCAGAAATGATAGGGCCACTCTCTATTATACGTTGCGTGTAGTATTCCATCATCAAACCGATACGATTAAGGTTCTCCGGTATGGAATTTGAGTTCAACAGAGTTCCCCAGTTTCTAGTAAGTTACGCAAGGAGGTTCCGGTGCTTAAGTCGTATCTTTCCATTGGCAATGTCTAGATTTTGAAATAAGTGGGAATCTGCCCCGCTATCACGGCACGTCACCCATATTTATAATTGTTGATCAAGATTTTCTGGTGTGGTATTTAGAGAGCTTCAATTTTCGCACAAGCCCAGGATGATAAGAGATATTATAGGAAATGAATTCTTGACCTTTACTAATTTCTGTCGATGATTTCCATAAGGTTGGGAAGCTCTAGGTAAATACTTTGCGGGTCAGCCGAGTACGACTCTATAATTGAACTGACAATCCAAGCCTCTTGCACAAACACTTCAATATCGCATGCAAGACATCGGACCATGTATCCGCAGGCACCAGCACCATTCAAGAAGGTCATTACAAGAGCTTTAAGTAATTCATTTATTTTGGGACGCCACATGAAACCAACTTGCCGAACATGTTTCGTTTTTAGCATTCTCCACCGACTAAAATATCTGTGCCGATCCCCTCCTTTTATTGGGAACTAAAGTTGCGCTTGAAAATTTCTTCCAACACTAGCCAAAGGTTCAATGTAACGTCGACGATGCATCTCCTGATGATCTTGCTTCATGATCGGCATATCGAACCCACAGTTATGCCGAATTGTCTGAGGAACTGCCAGGAAAGCCCGAGGCTAAGACATAATGAACCACTTGCCCCAAGACATGTCATGTAGGACCTCTAATTGCTGAAAAGGTTTGATGAGAGAACTGGGCGCCTCTCCCGCCTTTAGAGGCCGTCGTTCCCATCCTCACCACCTCGTGGCTTCTTTCCTGAAACCTCTTGTTGCTCTCTTCGTATGACATATAGGTGGTCTATTAGGATCTAGCCTTCTCGACCATGAGCTTTCCCGGTGCAGCGCCTCCATCCTCGGGCGTGGAGCTGAACCTAAAGCATCCATAAGATGTGCTAAGGTCGTGCAATTATGCCAGACAAGCTCTTACCATTGCGTCTGTGTCCGCTTTCGTTGTGACTCGTTTTTATGTCAAGACAAGGGTTATGGGAGGAGGGACAACGAGAGATGACTGTGAGTATTGTTGAGGAAGGCCATCTCATATTGAACGCTGACCCTGAAGAGTGGCCACTTATACTTCCTACGTATGGCGCTGCAGCTTCCTATGTCTTGTATCTGTGAAGGTAATCTCGTTCTAGGCGTTGATGATCGGGTATTGTATCACAGCCTGCGTTGGTATGTCCATCTGTTCTCAAGCCGTTGCTGTTCTTGCTAACGCCTTAACAGCTGGGACTTACGGCGGCGGGCTCAATCAATTGGAAGTACGAAAGGAATATGCGCCGATTTCTTTCGAGTAAGTTAAATACATATAATAACATAACTAATCTCTAATATTATGGTGTTACAGTCCGGATATGCTGCCACTATCTTCTACGCTCCCATGGCCCTGATCGTCAAACTTGCTCTCCTCTTCATCTCATACGAGTCTTCGGAGATGTCCATAAGGAAACCATGATAGGCATCTACATTTTTATCGGCATGCTTGTGGCATACTATGTGTCGGGCCTTTTCATCAAGATCTTTATATGCTGGCCGATCAGCGCGTACTGGAAAGGAGAGACAGACAAATGCTTAAACCAAAGCGCCATCATTTTCGCCGATACTATCATCAGTGCCATCAGTGACTTGGTCATTTTGCTACTCCCGACCCCGCTCACGTGGTCACTACAGCTATCTAGACGGAAAAGACTCCGAGTCATTGGAATTCTTTGTGCTGGAGGCGTTGCGACAGCTTTCAGTATCTACCGATTGGCAATGATCCTGCACGAGGGCAAGTCTGTAAACTAGACCATCGTCTTCACAAAGGCGATATTATCTGGGTAAGAACATCCCCCGATTTACTTAACAGTGGGACTAATGGTCATAGCAATGCGGAGGCCGGGATCGGCTTTAATATGCGCCTGTCTTCCATCTATAAGCGCTCTGCTAGTTCGACGTAAGAGATAACCCTACTATGGAAACCAAAGTCACTCAACCCACGAAGACGTTAGTAGACGTGGAGAGATCGTGATGACCCGATCCTTCCACGTCGATGCTGGAAGAACAGGCAAGGAGGTACACCACGACGCTTACGACTTGGGGCACGACGAGGCTGGATTATTTGCTAGCGTTCAGGCCAACCCAAAGAGCAACTATTCGAGTCGAAGAAGGTCCGAATCTACTGGCTGAGCCATTCTACCGCATTATTTAGGCTTATCAGTACAGCCGTTATGCACATGACGAAATCAGACATCAGAATCGAGGACGGCTACAGTGTCGATTATGAGATTGGTCCACATGGAGTTATTACCTCTGGTGTTAATACAGAAACCGAAACAAACAAAGGACAAAGACTGTCAAGGAGACGGGCGCATAAAAGACCTTATTATAGTATTTAATAACACCAAGAAAGTACTAGCAGAGGGCCCAAGCTTTGCACAAGAATCACAATTCTGGAAATAAACCAATACGACGGCGTCTTGGATGATGTAAAGTAAAACACTTGAGAGACTCGGCTTTAGCCAGTTAATGAGTACTAAGTAGAATTGAAACCCAGATCATACCCAGAGGGGTTGCCCATACCTCAAGGAAGCGGCGGTGCCTTGGTTTGCAAGAGTGCTAGAAAGACGGAAGGCCTTCCCCATGAACACTTCCGACCGACTGCTGAGAATAATGATCTCTGTTCATAATGAGGGGCTAGAGCTCGCTAGTAACCAATGACAAAATTAACTCTTAGTACAGTAAAAATTTGCATCGTCTTATTTTTACCTAGTAATCTACGGGATTAATAGATAAGTTAAAGCTAATGCATCCCGCCGTGTATTATACTTAATGGGGCCTGCTACCTTATGAATTTATACTTCAAGTGCAACCTCCTAATAGATTAGGTGATTAAGCCTATTAAGGGTATATAAGTAAAAAAAAAGGCCTAAAACACATTTAGCATTTTAATAA
The DNA here is from genome assembly GCF_000149955.1 of Fusarium oxysporum f. sp. lycopersici 4287. Lineage (NCBI taxonomy): Eukaryota > Fungi > Ascomycota > Sordariomycetes > Hypocreales > Nectriaceae > Fusarium > Fusarium oxysporum. Next base: position 1,456,409 of record NC_031000.1, read on the forward strand.
GTATATAGCATATCTTAAGAATGGCATCTATCGCATATTAGTGATTAATAGTTACTTACGCTACCTCTCCACTCGTTTCGACCGATTCTGTAAAGAGAATAAGATTATCATAAGCTCTATGCCTTCTTATTTATCTCATATTCTTTAACCTCTAGATAATAGATACTTCGGCCCTCTGAAGCGAGCATAGAGTCAATAATCGAACAGCTAGTCAAGTCACATATTAACAATATGACCAAGGTTAACTTCTTAATTACTTTTAAGGCCGCCTTCTTTGCTATTATAGGAGAAATAAATATCAAGTCAGGATTAGGGTATTGGGATTAGTACCTCTGGACCCGGCAGTTATCCTATCAAAGCTAGATATCAAGTTACAAACGCTAACGTCCCGAGTAAGCCTAATAACAGCGGCGGGACCTTGGACTTCCCAGATACCTCATAACCCCACGGAAGCCATTTTATAATCAACACCAACCAAATATCGAATTGCTCGACACCAGAGTAACTCACAGATACCGATATATAAGGCCGTAGACGAGCTTGCGAAAGGCACACAAGTTTTAGCACATTGAGTAACCCTTCTCAACGACCAGGTCTATTCACTATAAAGGACTAATAATGCGCTTAGTAGGCATCGGAAGGCAAAAAGAACAAGACTATAGCTTAGTGAGATGACGGCTATTCAGCTAGGGCAGGACATAATATCTCAAAAAGGTATCAAGAAGAGGATCGAGAAGGAAATAGACGGGAGTGGTAGCCATCCTGGAATAGGCGCAGCAAGTAAAGGGAACCGCGGAAGGTACGGCAAGTCCAGAAACAATATGCTGGCAATGAGGAAGAGGGAGATTTTATTTACATATATAATTCCGAGTAGCAGCTTGGAATTAGATATGTTGTGGTGGTGTAATTAACGTTGACATAGATGGAGTGGTGGAAAATCCGTCGTTCGCTTATATCCGCTGCTCGCTTACACAAAACGTTACATGTTTCCAACGTTAAAAGAGTACAAATTTGCACCGCTATTGCGTTGCATCGTTTTGGACTAAATGAGGGAGATGGGGATTTCGTCGAGACCACTATGAAGACGGCAACCCATAAACCAAGAGTTTTCCCCGTAAAGCCGAGGCACAGCACCACTGGAAGCAAGGCCCGAATAGTTGGCATATAGCTCCGCCGAAATATTCGTGCTAGTGGATCCAGGTCGATCTGGATCATCGGTCATGTCGGAGCTTTGAGCTTTGAGCATTGACAAAGGCTGAATCGAGCTCTGATCTAGCAAGTTAAAGTAACGATAATTGGCCAATTCTAGACCCTTAAAACTTGAACTTGGCTCTATTCGAGATAACGCGACCAAGAAAGAGGCAAGATGTTGAGCGATGTAACCCAATGGACTAGTTCGGCGCCAGGTGTATCTCCGTCTTTGGCTCTCCTTCCAGATTTGACTTACCATAAAACGCACATTCCCCGAACGCCACTGCCTCGGAACAGGCCCTGCCAATCTATCCCGCTTTTCGCTACGAGCCCCACCCTTGGCAGTTTGCGCCCTCTTGGTTCTTGTCCCGCGTCGTCCCCTGGCCATGGCTGTGGTCAAGGGCTCCAATCATTCAGTCATGGTCATCAACAGGGGCCGATGAATGAAACAACCTGCCTTCTGGTGACTGCACGCCTAGCTATCAGCGAAGAGACCGAACTCGATGGCGCGCGATCATGGCGTTAAACCAGTCTTCGGGTTGCCGTCCACACTTTCGGTTTGTTATATACCCTCAATTCCACAATCGACGTTGCACTCACGTCCTACCAGTTTTTTCAAAGCCGGAATACTCCACCCTACAGTATCTCCATTGACTAGTGCTAGGCTCGCCGCCCTAATATCGACAACATTAATATATTAAGCCGGCGCCATCGATCTCTAGCACTGATCTACCCCCCTTTCTAGCCCCTCGACTAAATCGGATCATTTTGACACAATGGCTCATATCGCTGAATACATCGTCAGTATTGATGTTGACCATATAACAAGGCCACCCTCTCAGTCCTCAAATGACTTAGTATGAACGCAACTCCCTCGACACTTTAAGTCTTTCGTTTAGCCCAGGCTTACCAATCCTGTCTCTTCAGAATCAGCTTCATCCAGAGAAGCCATTTACTTGGGGAGTGCGACAGCCCGACCCACCGCGGAAATACCAGTTCTTCCCCAAGGAGACGAGGTTGCCGGTCCTTAACAGCAGGACTAAAGGCGTGGACGTCGAGAAGGCTATTTCTACACCTTCGCTGCCAACGGGTGATAGGATAGACAAGCTCGCGCTAGCTCCCAGTGGCCTCACAAAGAGGCTCAACCAGTATATTTTGGTCCGACAGCGCAAAATCAGTGTACCAGAGCTTGGGCCTATGACAGCAGTTCAAGAACTTGCCATTGATTCCCGTATGTGATCCAAGACTAGCATTTGACTTGATCTTGTGAACTGACTGAATACCAGCGGCTATTCCTGGACGCCCGACGCCCTCACACGCGCGCTCCACTAGTGTCCCTAATAATTCGTTCGGAGAGTACCAGCTTACGGACACTTTCCTTTACATCTCCAGCGATGATAAAGGTTCCCAGTCTCAGTCTCTCGGCAAGGAGGCTCCTCAAACATGCTCTCAAGGCATAGCCACCGTCTCGCCGAAGTGCCTTGACCCCCCGGTCAATCCCAAGTCTGATGTACCATTACCCTTACTCCAGCGCCTGCAATCCCTCAACTACTTCACTACTAGGAATGAATCCCCTAGACATGGCCGCATCAATGGATCCCCTCAAAGCCGCACGGCCTCCATACCCAAGTCTTCTATGCCCGATCTCACGGCACCTAAGTCAGCATCGATCAATGCCACGTCCTGCGGCACGCCGGCTACTCCTGTTTTAGCACCACTAATGGAGCCTAATGCCGCATATCTTAACCTACGGAATGGAAGTTACACTCCTCCCACCATCACGACGGAAGTAGGTAATGCCTCCCGAGGCCACCGAAGGGGTGACTTGGAATCATCGGGGACTATGGGCAGAGGCCTACCGAGGGAGGGATCTGGCTTAGGTACCAACAACGATCCATTCGTCCAGAGACCAGAGTCGAGGAGAGGCAAGAGCTTGGAGCAAAAGGCCTTTGAACCGTTGCCTATTGGTCTGAAGCAAGCCGATGCCTTTGAGCAACTCGAGCAGTCTGAACTTACTTTACTTCAAAAGAAAGCGTTCGACCAGGTAAGACGATTTGATATTCTTAAGTCAGCGGATGTCGAGACGCTTTCTAAGGTCAGTCATATAGTCAGTATTGCCAGCGGAACCCGACTAATAATTATACAGGAACTCCGTCACTTGGATGAGAGGATTGAATACTTGCGTCATACCTACAATGCTCTCCGCATAGGCCGCCGGAACCTCCACTCACGCATTTGCCAGTACCTGCGCTCTTCTAGTATCGCCAAGTTCAGCCATGAGTTGTTGCTGAAACAGGAGGAAGTACTTGCGAGTCTGGATGCCTCTATTGATGACTGGGTGATGAAGCTGGAACAGGCAGAGAACCGACAAACCCGCGTTCATCAGAAGCTTCTCGAGCATATTGCTGCAGCTGCGTGCCTACCTGTTGGCGGATTGACCACTACACCGGAGCCACAACAGACCAACACTCCTGCTTCTAGCACCGGTGACATATCGACTCCTTTGCGAAGCCCCTCCAAGGAAATATTCGCATCCGCTCGTCCCTTGAGCACCTCACCCTCGCCTCAACGCGCCGTAGCTCGGGTTCTCAGCACCGTCGCGGAGCAGTCTATTATCGGAAAGATAGCAAGACGAGAACCTGAGCAGCATGTGACAAGGACTGCATCTCCGAATCGAGCCGATGTGGAGATCATCTGCATCTATGCTGGTGATAATTTGTATGTTTGACGAAAGGATATCCTGATGCCAGGGCCGTCTCTCCTCTAGCGTTACCACCAACAACCCAGAAAAATGAGCCTATTGAGGGCGCCATCTCCCTTCTCTCAAATTTCGTCTAATATGATCTGTAGAAACTGGACAGCGTCCATCTTTGTCCTTAATCATATGCAATAGATGAGTTGGAAGTTATCGGGAGCGAAGTTGGTGCATGTGTTGCTGCCCACTGCAAGACGATGTATCCTGAATCAAGTCTTCTTTCCTCAACAACAGGCCCGTGCATCAGGCATTTTTATTTCGGCTCGATTGGTGGCGGGGCTAAGCAACTCAGTCTCTAGACGCCACACCGGAGGGCAAAAAGAACAAGTCTCTAACTAGGTGGAATACTTTCTATTTAAGCAGGGCAATATATGATATCTCAGAACTGTATAAAGAAGAAGATCGAGAAGGAAATAGGCAGCAATGGTAGTTAGCCTAGGGTGGACTAAGCAAGTAAATAAAATTACAGGAGGTGCGGCAAGCCTAAATATAGTTTGCGGATATCTAAGAGGGAGTTATAATTTATATAAATAATCCTAAGTAGTATTTTAGAATTAGAGATATTATAGTTATGTAATTAATATTGACTGAGATGGGGTGTTAGAAATTCCGCCGTTCGTTTATCTCCTCAGTTGTCATCTCCTCAGTGCCCACAAGCCTCAATCTGTTGAACAGGTGTTTGCCACGCGCAAGCAGGGGTCATCTAAGATTGCGCACGTAAACCGTAAAGCCTCCAAGGGGCAGAATTTGAACACAACATAACATGAATACACGAATCTGCGTTAATGGATCGAATACACGTAATGTCTGACAAGAATGTTCAATGAGGTCTACTAGACATTGTTGTCAGATAAATATGCGAAAAATTTCCACTCTTATCTTTACGCCAACGGGTATAGCTATATCTTTAGTTAGAAGAAAACACTAGGGCAAGGTAGCTTAGATAGTTAATACTAACCCTATCCTAACCCTAAGCGGGGTTTGTTTCTCGGCCACCCTATTCTCCTCTTACCCAGAAAATAACAAAGGGGCAAGCTTCTCATTGAAGGTGTCAAAGTTTTCACGAGCCCTAAAACGGTCCGGGCTGGGGCGAAGCATGGGGAAGACATGGAACCAGCTAAAGGTTGCCTACCCGCCTAAATTAGTACGGTGCATTCTCTTCACAACTAAGCCCTACTAGTAAAGACAGGGTTGAAGTTTACATGTGACCAATGTCATGAGAGAGCGACCAAACTAGCGAGGGTTAAGTGCACAAGGATTTCCCATTTAGGAAATGCTCCCAGCAGGCATATTTCCAAACCATGACACGCTAGTGGCGATATTGTGATCGACGGTTTGGCAGCTATATACCTAGCGTGCAACGCTTGGCACGCCCCGCAGTTCTTATCGAGGCTCGCGCCTTGTTTCCCCTCTCCAGGGACGGATACCTAAGATGACAACACATAGCAAAGCCTATACTGTGGAGGCTGAGAAGGGAGAGAAACAACTTGGTTGCGAGTCGCAACGGGGGAGGAAAGAAAAAAAAAGTAGCGGCGTGAAAAAATGACGAGCTGAAGATAAGGATAACCTCAACTTGAGTGAGCTACGGTACCGTTATCACGATCTCGCAGCGGGAGCCGCTCCCGCTAACAACGGGAAGCGTTGGCATGACGCCAGAACAGACGCCATGCAATTATCACAACATGCGGCTTCTTGTTCGTTTGTGTACCAACATTGCCCCAATCTCCATAATAATCATTACAGCTTCATCGTCATGAGCCCCCCCGGGGGGGGGGGGGGAGGTTCAAGCATTTCAGCAAGTCACGGCGCGCAGATCATAGACTCTTGGGTGCACCATCGTTTCCGCTTCGGCCCAGGGCGGAGTTGCATTGCCCCAGAAGCCAGGATCAGGATCGCTGATCGTCTACCTTACCTTAGAGAGTTGCTAATCTGAGGAACACCCTCCAGGCTCTGGGCAATCTCCCGACGGCATGGTAAACTGCGGCGGCTGTCTCCAGCGAGTTCCACAAATAACTTCATCCCATCAATTGTCGGAAGGCTCCGCGAAGTAACTTGCCCCATGTTATAAAACTACATGCTGCAGGGTTTTTTAAGCAGCGATAGCATGTCTATCAGTTATGATCTTATCGTTAGACGACGTGCAGGTCGAGCGAAAATCGGTGCTAAAAGAGGCATAACTAGCCTAATGGTGTGACTTTAATTGGATTAAATCCCTCTGAGAGTGACCGCGTCGGAGCCTTTCGACGATTGACGGGATACTGGCATCTTTTTCCTTGTTAGAGATCGTGCAGAGATATCATGCTCCTCATGGACTCTCTTCTGTCCTTGCTCTTGCTCGCTTGGTTGTGTGTCTCGCAAGCCGAGGCTCACTCTGGGGGCTTTGGCCGTGGGTCAAGTCCTGACATCTTGAGGACCAACGCTCCTCAGACAGTGGCCTCTCCCGTCTTTCCCTAGTCTAAGTCAGTACTGGTCTCCCCGCTCTCAGCTCCCAGCTTCCTTGTCCACTTTTCCACACCGGGAAGGCAGAGAAAAGAAAAGGCGTGAAAACGCCCTCCGTCCAAAGTTACGAGTCCTGATCCCAGGTTCGCGGTCCACGTCACGCAAGACTGCATGTTCTAAGCTTGGGGATCTTCTTTCATCACACATGTGCCTGCTTTGTCGCCTTCTAGTCAATAGTAGGTCAAATTCCGCTTCGGTAGATGCACAAAATCCTAGCTCTCTGATCGGAGTTTTTCTAATGTCCCGACTGGAGGCACTCGACAGAGTTAGCGAGATGACAAAGCATGTTAGCAGCTTGCCGACACGAGTCGAAGCATCCCATCCATTGTACGAATTCATGGCTTGGTTCAGCGCCCGCATTTTGATCCACGAAGCCTGCCCAGCCCCCTCTCCCCCGGTCGCCGTGCCTCCATTGGCTAAAGCCCCGGACCAAAAACACAGATCGCACCTGTAATCAATTCCGACGAGCCCCCGATTGAGCGCCGAGTATCGCTAACATCCCCCTGTCCGCATCTGTTAGTGCTTACTGCCTGTCTCAGAACAAGCACTAGAGGCCATCTCGACTACATTGGGGTAAACGTAGAGGCCCCGACTGCAACTGTCCAATGGACACATCCAGCTCAGGTCAGCTCGGACTCAGGGGAGTGTGGTGGGGCCGATGAGGTAAACTCTAACCAGGAGCAATGCGCAGCTGCCGCTGGGACCCGGTTTCTGGTAGAGCATGTCGGTGTCAGTTAAGAACCTGCAGTGCCGTGCCAATTCCACTCACGTCAAGCAAAGATCCTCGCTTCACCCAGCGCGGCGGTAGCAACTGACAGTTGCTCCTCCACGGGTTCCCTTGCCTACAATGACCGCTCAAAACTTGCTTCGCGAGTATCAGGGCCATATTGTGCCTCAGAGCTACAATGCCGGCTTCGTCGCCCTCAGCTTCGTTGTTAGCTTGGTTGGTGCTGGCTCGACGCTCGAACTCATCAACAGACGAACCGGCCTCCGGGGTCTCTACAATCAGTATGCTTCTCCGTCGGCCGTCTCAAACCTGACTCTTATTATTAGACTTGATTGTTGACTGAAACAGTTTACTACTCATGAGCTCCGCCGTTACGATGGGTGGAGTGTCCATCTGGTGCATGGTATGTACTTGCTCGCCTTACACCGGATTCCTTACATACACTTACTAGGTCCTTCAACATGCAGCACTTCATCGGTAACCGAGCCATCGATCTCGCCGACGGAGAACCAGATATGCAGGTGGCATACTCGAGCGGATTCACTGCCGTATCCTTCTTTGTCCCCATCCTGGTGCTTCTAGCTGCCTTCGTCGCCGTCGGTACTAACAACTCCGTGTCCTGGTGGAGGCTGATCACCGGAGGAGTTCTTTGCGGCACTGCCGTCTGCGGAATGCATTATCTTGGTAATGCTTCCATTGATAACTATACATGCGTCTATCGACCAGCATATGTCGTCAGTTCCGCAATTATCGCCATTGTTGCCAGCAATGTGGCCCTGGCGATGTTCTTCGTCTTTAGAGCTATGTGGGCTAATTCATGGTGGAAGCGAGTCATTTCGGCCGTAGTGCTCGCCGGCGCTGTATCTGGGATGCACTGGTGTGCTGCTGTAGGAACTCATTATCGACTTGTCAAGATTAAGCCTGAGGGCAATGAGCCGTCGAGAAGTGCTACTGTAGTTGTGGTCATCTGCTTGGTGAGATCATGGACTCCTGTCAGCATGTATGTAAACCCCGCGCGTCGCTAACCTGCAACAGTCACTCAGTGCTTGTTTCATCATTGCCATCTCAGCCATCCTCAGAGCGAGAAACATGAGGCGATCTGCCCTCCGCGCCCAGCAGATCACTCTTGGAGCCGCCATCTTCGACAAGGCAGGGAGGATCCTCGTTGACCCGGATGGACTCATTCCTAGCACAGTAGTGACTGACTCCTTCTTGGAAAAGGTGAGTGACCACTACCTGAAGCTCCGATGACTGCAGACTGACCGAGGCAGAATACCAAGGAAGGTTTCAATATTGGCCACCCGCTTTTCCACTGGATGTTTCTAGCATCCAGGAACTGGGGTATGATCTCGAGTCTAGTCGGAGGCATGAGACAGCATGTATCGCAGCTGCCGCACTCACGCACGCATAAAGACGGACGACGTGGCATTCAGCTCGTAAGCGACCACGGCGAGATGATTGAAAGTTACGACATGATCTTCCGGGAACTCTTTTGTCTCGCTGCAGCGGCGCTTGCTGACCGGCTCAGAAATGACCTCACGTCAATCGGAGTGTTGTGGGACGAGATTTTGCCAACAGGTGCGAACGTCAGACGGCCGCGGGCTCAACAGCAAAAACCTGACCGGGGGGGATTTGTGCCGGAGGCTATCGAGACCGGTGACGATAAACATGACAGCCTCAACATGGCAGAGAAGGGAATCAACGTCCGACAGCAGGACTACGGGCGTGGATCGCTGATGTTCTTGATCAGCCATACCGATTCGGAACGTGACGCCGAACGATTTGTGTCAGCCGGCTATCGATTTGCCGAGCTGCATCAGGTCAGCGAAATCATCAGGTCGAGCATGCATATCAAGAGCCACGAGTTCGAGACAAAACTACGGGATATGTCAACCTACACAAGCGATCAGAACCATCTGCTCCCTGGCGTTCATCTAGGCTTCTTTGCAATACGAGCCCGAGTCAGTTCGGGGTTCGAGGTCCTCGCACGAAAGGGTACCCGAAATCTGCTCCCATCCATGGCTCTTCCATTCAATGCGCTCGAGGATTGGCAGGTCCATTTCCTTATGCAGTTTACCAATATGTCGGTCTCCAGGATCCTCCAGAGCTTCAAAGACGGCAATGCATCCCAGCGAACCACTCGGGAGGCTGAGTTTGCGGGCCAGCTCTCAGATACTATCAAGGCTCTGCGAGAGTGGACGCAAGAACCCCTTTTCGAAGACGCCGTTCTCACATCGAGTATAGTCCGCGTGCCTTGCCGAGGCGATGGAGGGCGGTCGGAAGCAACCATGATCGCGATGCGGCTGGTGGTCCCCATCCATTCGGTGCTGACCAGCCCCAACTGCGAGTTTGTTCCTCTTAGCTTCTTCAAGATGCGACAGGTGTTGCCACAGTTCAACCAAGATTTCACGCAAGGCGTTCATGTGGAATTCGGACATATTCCTAAGACGATAGATCGTCGCGAAGGATTCCAGGACAGCACCATTGGGCTTTCATCCAAAATGTGGCCATTCGGACGATCCGATACCTTAGTAGGGGCGCGACGAAAAGCAAAATCCGTGTCCGCCGCACTCAGTGGCAGGCGGCTTCCATCACCTGACTCAGCACGATCAATGTCAAACTCAACCATCAATCTCTGCCCGCCTGGAAGCGTCAACCGGACGAGGTCGCTTGATTCGACAGATGATTCAGGGGCGTACCCGGCACAGGACGAGCTACCACAAGCAACGCCGTCATATGGTGGCATCATGGTGTTCCAGGAAATCACCATTGATGTAGAGGAAGGGAAGGAGACAGTAAGGGCGCAGAACAACGGTACCGAAACTTCGAATACGGTCGTCCTGGAGAAGACAAACTCGAAGTCGTGGCCGGGAGCTGGCATCGAGTTGCAGACCATGGGCCATTTTGGAACCAACGTGCAGGCTGGAGCCCGAGTGTCTAAGGACATTGAGGCTCACAGAGGCACGTCAAGTCATGTTGCTTCGTTCATTGATGTCTTGTTTTCCGAGACAGTGGAGAGTCGCTGAGGCGGACCACGTGGTTAGACTGGGCTTATAGGCCACTCTTCTTCCGCCGTCCCCCCTCCTACCTTTGGCGCAGATGGCACCTTCATGCTGCCACGTTTCCCTCGCGTCAGGTCGCGCGACGAACAATTAAACAAACTTTGAGGCAGCTCCCACTCCGGTATTCAGGAGTATGATGTGCTCATTATTGGAAGAAGTGATACTGGTGCCTACATCGCTCTTCATGCTGCCACTCGCGGCCTCAAGGTTGCTGTTGTCGGGCGCAACGACTTCAGCAGCAGCACCAGACAGCACCCCATCTGAGCTCCTGGCTGCCCATAACGCTACCTTTGACAAGTGATATTCCAAGCCGGTATTTTGAATGATGATGCTTATCTTTTGGTGGTCAAGGATACGTATAAGAAAAGGAAGGTAAGGAATTTGGACAATGATCGGCAGAGGGAGATGGCCACCAGGTGCCATGTTGTGGCACGCACAGCGGAGGGTCACATAAGAGAGGGTTAAAAGAGCCTTGATTCTATGCTAAAAGGGGGTTGGCAGTGCTCCTTATATACCAATAGAGCGTTGATCCATAGGTGGCCAAGCGAACCAATCGGGCCAAACCCACCTTTTGACACATGTGGGTAAGCCTGTGATCCAGATGGAGGGAGAGAATGGGGGCTTACGGCGCGTATATTTGGTTCTTCGCTTGTCGCGGTGTGGATGTTGAGAGGGAGACTCGAGTGACGAGCTGAGTCGACGGCTTGGCTGGTGACGCCTTGTTACACATGTTGAGACCGTGTGACTAACGTGGTCCGATCTGCTAGTGGCTGGGATGTGGATACTATGTAAGGAGCTGTGCTCCTCGGATATATGAACTTAGAACTAACAACACCACAATCAACCCCGTTTTTGTTTCGTCAAAGCCATCTTCTGCTTGGCATTGTCGACATCCATGTCGAAACTAGGAGGAGTGATGAGGTTGGTCACATCAGCATCCGTGAGAGGCTAGGGCTGGTGGGAAGAATACGGCGGCATACAAAGCGTGATAATATTGTTCCCGTCGCAATATCTCTCAAATTCGATAGATTGGTGGCTTCCATGTCAGGATTAGACGACGTTAGGGACTAATTGTTTGGTTGGTTGTATATTGGTCAAAGTACTTTAGCCACTCGAGACCCGTCTCGTTATCAGTCCAGCCATTTATAGCCCAATCGACCGGGAGGTTGCTTTCTTGGTACCAATTGGCAAGGTGATATTGACCTGCAACCACAATAAGCGGCTAGACCGCCTAGCCTTCTGCATTGATCGCTCAGATGACTATAACCTACTACTAATTTCCAGGCTAAACTAATTTTGGCTTTCCACGCCTCTCGGCCCGTGTGATAACTATACCGCTTGAGACCTTACCGTTATAAAGCCGGTCTCATCAAAGTTATAGATATCATCTGATCGGATACCATACTTCGCGATTATGTTCTGTACGAGCCTAATCCAGTGGCGAATAATAGTGGGATCCTCACATTTGGCCCTCTGATAGTCATACCTCCGCTGGAAATGCGTGCTAAGGTCTGGTTGCCGCCTGATGAAATTGATAGCCCAGGGCTTGCCGACAGGCGATGCATCGCGATCAGCAAGCAGTCGCTTCGTCATTTCTTCAACATCACGCAATCGCGGAGAAAATCCTTGTGAGTCTAGCTTAAGAATATACTGAACTATGATCTGTTCTTCTAGATCTGATAGTCTGCGTGCGTTTGAGATAGTATCGAGACAAGCAGTAATGCCATCCAGACGTCGATAAAGAGTAGTATATGAGATCTGGTAGAGCTTTACGGCGCGCGGTGGAGACTTAATTTTGGGTCAATTTGATAGGTATGAGGCGCAAGAAGTATTTGAGACTCTTTATTAGATTGTGACATATTAGGTGGCTAATAATCAATTGATTAGATAGTTGGATGTAAGGTTGAGAGATTTTTGATCCGCTCACTTGACTGATTCACCCACTTATCATTTATGATACGTTATGCGATATTTGATCAAAAACGGCACTAAGTATATCAAAAATGTTTTCGAATTATTCAGAAAAGCCGTGTTGTTTGTTATCAGGATGCCTGTTTTTGTCCACAGAAGCAATATGGTCACAGATCCCTCGCGTAAAACTTCCGTAGATGCCTTCTTCCCGTGTCGGCCACCATGAAGCCTCACCTGAATTATACGTGCAGCAACCCTTGCGAATTGTCTTTAGAATGACTCCAGGTATTGTCGATTGTATACTAGATGTCACAGACAACGGCATCTCGGAAATCGAGCGGCCCAGAAACGGGGCTTCCCTCAAACGACTCTTTCTGACAGATTAAGAGGCATGCCGTCCCGAACTGCAGTCACTCAGACAAAGGGGCTATCGATGGTGGCGACGGTGGTACCAATAGCTCCATCGTCGTCATCCTGTATACTAATAAGCGCTCACCCAAAGAAAAGACAAAGGCGTTCTAAAAGATCCTTTCCTAGCCAACAACAATTATAAAGCTATTGTGTCCAACCTCAAAGATTACTGCAAGAGACGCGACCCTTTCGCCGCCAAAGACACAGTCCACAAATCTGCCGTGACAGATTTCAACACTGCTGCTGGGAAGTCAAATGCTGATAAGGCGGAATTTTCTGTCGCCCTCGGGCAGTGGTGGCCAGCACCGCACCGCCCGGGTGGATAAGCCACTTTAGCAGCTTCTTCATTAACAGTTGCTTATTCATTGGCTTGGCGATGTAGTCATCCATGCCTTTCTCCAAACAACGCTCCATATCGTCCTTTAACGCGTAAGCGGTCATGGCGATTATGGGTAGACGTATGCCACTGTTCCGTATCCGCACCGTTGCCTCGTAACCATTCATGACCGGCATACTAATATCCATCAGTATCAGATCAAAGGCATCGGTCGTCGCGGATAGTGTCGAGACCGCCTGGGCGCCGTCCGAGACAACTGTTATGTACCGGAATCCGAAGCCATGCAGCATTTCGACCAGGATTTTTTGATTGATAATGTTATCCTCGGCCGCGAGGATCCGCGCCATCGGTGAGATCTTCATCAGCTGAGTCAGCTGTTCCGCAAGATCCTCGCCCTGTGAAACCTCCTGTCGCGACAGGTCGCTGCTAGGGACTGGCAGAGCATCGACGATTTGGATTTGCTGAAGGCTGTTGAGCTTCTTAAGCTTGACTGAAAACCAAAAGATGCTGCCCTGCCGTTCTGGGTTAGGTTTGTATCCAATATTCCCACCCAACAGCTCAGCGATTGATTTTGCGATGGACAGTCCGAGACCAGTTCCTTGGCGACGCTTCTGATGCGGAGTATCGAGCTGCGTGAATGGCTTGAACAGTTTCTGGGCGTCGTCTTGCGTCACGCCATGTCCAGTGTCGTAGACCTCAGTCAGGATTGTATAAGTGGCCACGTCTTCCGCGACCAGCGATACACTCACCAGAATGTACCCCTGTTCGGTAAACTTTGCGGCATTGCTGACAATATTCTCAACAACTTGGCGGCACCTCAGAGGATCCCCTTCTGCCCACTTTGGCAAGTTTGGTGACAGGCTCAGTCTCAGGGACACTCCCGGTTGCACAGTGGCCTGCACAGAATGGACGACCGATGTGGCCACACTAGCGATATCAACCTTGTCATTCTCGATGGAAAAACTGCCTGCTGCAATCTTGGAGTAGTCGAGGATGTCATTGATAATCCGTAACAGGACATGGCCAGACTCGTCAATCATATTAGCCGTCTCCCGCTGCTCCTCGGTTAGGCGGCTATCCAGAAGCAGGGAGCAAGCAGAGAGCACACCATGCATTGGCGTACGGATCTCGTGACTGATGTTTGCTAGAAAATCATCCTTCAACTTCGTGCTCTCCTCATAAGCAGCAATTAGCCGCAGTTCTGCCTCTTTTCGCTCAGTGAGATTCCGGGTAACCTTGCCGAAGCCGACGTGGATGTCATTCTTATATATGGCCGTGATAACGACGTTAGCCCAGAACCGGCTGCCATCCTTACGGTAGCGCCAACCTTCATCTTCCACCCTACCTTCACGCAAGCAAATCTCGAGTTCTCTTTCCGGCTTCCTAGACCGGATATCTTCCTCGCTATAAAAAGTCGAGAAGTGCTTACCGATGATTTCTTCCTTCTTGTAACCCTTGTTTAGCTCGGCTCCAGTATTCCAGGACATTACGTTTCCGCGGGTATCGAGAAGGAAGATAGCGTAATCTTTGACAGCTTGGACCAGGATGCGGAAAGCATCATCAATGGGCAGCCAGCTTTGTGTCATTACACCATCGGCAACTGTAGTGTGGAGTTCGGCCTTATCCCATTCCAAGATCAAGCACAGCAGTTCGTCATCTCTGTGGACAGGCATAATGCGCGCAGTCCAAGAAATACCGTTTGCAGTATAGGCCGAATAGCAGAGACGGAGAGCTCGGGCCGCAAGAGCAGTCTCAATGGCGTAGACGAAGGGAATACGATCGAATCTTTCGGTCAGCGAGCCCTGGTAGAGGGCGACGAAGAGGTCTTGATCGATAAGTTCTTCACGCTTGCGACCCCACGCCTCCAGCAAACCAGCCGAGGCTCTCTGTATGCGATACGACGGTGAGACGACAAGAGTGGGGACAGGCAAAAAATCAAAGATCTTGCTCATGGCGGGGACGCTGGCGTCGAGCGCCTTGGTGACCACATCCATTGGTAGCTGATGGACAGAGTCGTCGCTAATACGACGTCTCTTGGCCCTTACAAAGTTGATGCCCGCTTCAACCACTGAGGAGGGTACTGAATGAAAGGAAGCATGAATAAATTTATTCCTCAAGACCCACAACGCCAGATCTCGCTGCATTGTTTTTCCGGCCTCTGGCCCCTGAGATACTTACCTTAAAGGGTTAAAGTGAATGTGCTAAGCAGCAGCAAATGTGTTGATCAATTGTTCTTGAGTTGTTACTTGTGCGGGGTATTACATCCCGCAGAATTACGTGAAGCACACAGCTGGATTACTAAGGCAGTTGTTTCCTGAGACCGTAAAGATCATGCCTACCCTGCGACATTTCTTCTCCCTGGCCGCAATCGCATAAATCTATCTCCACCCAAATCCTTAACAAGTGCAGAACAAAGCCTCAATCTGCGCTTTACGCAGTCGCAAACCGCGGCGATGGCTTCGTCTACGACAATCCCACCTGCTGCCCCGGACTATTTCATGCGAGGAGTCTTCAAGATGACGGAGTCGGGCTCCGGCGCACTTCATAGGTACAGAACGTATCTTCAACGCTACGATAGGTCCGCGGCACATCGGGGACCCGGGCTCTTGGGTCACCAGGGTCCTCCGCTTTTCCTTCACTAGTACGCCTACACGGACAATTGACGAGTGGCCTACCCGTTAGCCCGTCGCTGCTGGCAACGTTCGGCCTGCTGTCTCCTCAATCTCACATCCTTTCCCGTTCTCGTACGTTCCTCACGGCACCGTTCACGATACACCGACTCCTTGTCACAATCATTTTTATGATTAATTGCCGACATACGACTATCAGTATTCAACCCCAGGTACATCGACCTTTTTACTGTCTACCGTAGCAGCTTCAACAACCCCTAGGCCGGACTATTGACTTGGCAAGTTGCAGGGAAGCATTCAGCAAGACACAATTTCCCAATCTCTATTTGAGTTCATCGGCTACTAAATAAGCCAAGTTCTTGAGAACGTATCGCAGCCAAGACATCTCTTGCTGGATCACCTCCTGGCGACTACACCAAAAGTGCCTCACTTTTCAGCAGCCAAGCCTTCACGCAGAAGAGCAGATTCATCTTGCAATCTCCTGGGCGGATAGTTCCAGACATTTCGTCGGCCCAACGAACCGCACAAGACTCAACTATAACAACCCTTACATGAAGCAAAATTTTATAATCTGGAAATTATCTGCAACTCGCTGTCGCCGGTTATAGCTTTATTTCGTTTTGGTAAGCATATCAACGACTTTCGGGGCTTTCCCCCAAAGCTAGCATAACACATTCGCCTGGCCACTGCATATTCCACGATCCTATTTGCGATGCTTTGCGACAGCTCGATTCCTGTCCACATCTGGTTTCATTTATGAGTGGTTTTTTTATTTAATTTTTATTTATTTTTATGTTGCTAACCCACCTTGTTGCTCTACAGGACACTCGGCCAGCGCTGACCTCAATTCAAGTATCAAGTCAAGTATTTCAAGTAAGTCAAGTAAGTTGACGGCCCTATATATTTCAAGTAAGTAAGTTCATAATGCCTCAAACTTGATTTACTTGATTTACTTGAAATACTGTATTTTATGGGTTTTCCTGTGCGACGGTCCTGGGAGTGACGAGGCCCTTCGTTTGTTTGTTTGTTTGTTTGTTTGTATATTTTTCGTCTGGGTGGCTGTAACGAAGCCAGATCTCCTACTGGAGCAAAAGACGTGCTGAGCTAGCTAGGTACAGGGAAACCCCGCTTCCTTCACCATCCAGCATACCAATGGCACAAAAGGTGCTGTATTTCTCAAGCCCGTCACCCGTCAGCGGGTTCGGGGGCAATCTACTGTCGAGCTTTTTCCACCGACCAGAATTCTCTCACGCATCACTACATCTGCTGACGCAGTCCACAATCTCCAGTAACCAAGTTGTAGCTCGTAGTCGACTGTCGTGGCGGCAGGGAAAAACCTTGGGAAGGAATCAGAGGCCGGCGGTGCGGCTTGCCTTCAAAGGGGAAAAACCCATCGCAATCGGCGTCGTTGATCGGGAGGATGTCGCTACCGATGCCACGGGCACCGTCCTCCGATATCTAAGGCGTTCTGGTTCTGAGGTGCCGCCATTAGATCCGACAAAGGTGTTGTCAGAGAAGGTGAACTCTCCAAAATTCCTTCTCTGAAAACTGCTGTTAGGGAGCCGATGGCGTCCCCGCAGTATTGTGTGGCCGAGTAGCCCGTAGAAAATCCCGCTCCTAACAGTGCACTAACAGTGCGTGCCAAGAAAGAATTTTTACAGGGGAGAGTTGGACGAGGCCCTTCGGGGTTCGTCAGGCCCAAGGTGTAGGGTAATGAATTTGATGTGGTCCGGAATGTGGCCCAGAGCTGATTGCACCAATGATGATCCAGGGACATGGTAGGGGTGTCGCGGATTTATTGTTTTGTTCGCCCGCGTGTTCGAGACGTGTCGCAGCTGACTCAGAACCCAAATCTGTGTGAGAAGCATCCACGATCCGCGGTTCGCCAATGATCCGCTATGACAGCACAACAGCAGTCGCTAGAAACGCTCCTGGGCATTAGCAGTCAGCGCAAATCACTAAAACAGCAGCTTGACGCTGCGTCCATCAAGGCTAAATCTAGGAGAACGACTCTTGCTGACCTCCCAACGGTTCAGATCGGCTGCAAGAGGTATATAGCAGAGGAGTATATTGCCAACAAGAACCGCAAAGGCCGGTGGAGCTGGATTCAAGCCTACGGATTCTTCCTCACGGAAGTCAGCCCTGATTTGCGGACGTTGCAGACCTACTGGGCTTGCTCGAAATGTGATGAACGCGGGAAGAGCTCGTTGTTCGTCGCGACAAACGCCACGTCGCCAATTGAACATCTCCGAAGGTATATGACATGCGTATGAGTCCGACATTTATTCCTTTTCAGCGCCTTACTGGATATAGGTCACATATGATCACTGAGGCGGACGGCAATGCGTATGAAGATTCGTCTCGCGCTGACAGTCAGCCCCCTTCGAAACGGCGCTGCCTGGAGGTTCCTACTGCAAGATCCAATGTTAATAAGGCGAAGGAGCTGACGGTCGGCTGGATCGTTACTGCCAATCTTCCTTTCACGGCGCCGTCGAATCCGTACTTGCGACGAATGCTCGACTTACACGATGTGTCATTGGCGAAAGAGGTGCCGTGGAGCCGGCAGTCGGTGCGTGATACCATGCGGAAATTATTCGAGGTGAAGAAGGGAGCAATATCGTGTCAATTGGAGAAGGCAGTCACAAAGATTAGCTTTAGCTTTGACATGTGGACTTTTCCAAACCGGTACGCTTTCCTTGGCCTCCACGCTCACTATCTCGACGCCTCCTATCAAGTCCAATCGCGACTTCTTGCCCTGCGCCGTGTGTGGGGAGCTCATTCCGGAGATAACCAAGCAACGACAATATATGACATCTTCGGCGAGTACGGGATACGAGATCGGATTGGCGCGGGTGTCTGCGATAATGTCTCGTCCAATGACACATGCTTGGCGAGCCTCTATCGTCAACTTTCTCCTGCGATGGCCGAGGAGGATATTAGAAACAATCGAACACGGTGCTTTGGGCATATTGTCAACCTTGCAGCTCGAGCGTTCCTCTGGGGGGAAGATCCTGACTCATTTGAGCGAGAAGCCTTCACCGAGGCGGCTTTCCAAGTTGAAGAGCGTGAGCTTCGACTTTGGCGGAAACGGGGAGCAGTGGGCAAGCTGCATAACATCGTCCGGTTCGTCAGGGCTTCTCCACAACGGCGAGAGTTGATGAAATCTCTGGCATGCAGCCAGCGCGATGAAGACGATTATCACCTCTTTGAGGAGGACCGAGCTGCCATCGATCTCGAACTGATGCAGAACAATGAAACCAGATGGAATTCGACGTTTATGATGATCCAGCGTGCAATTCGAAAACGAGAGCAGATTGACCATTTCATCACATATCTCGACACGAAGGCAGCAGAGCCCCGACAACGGGTGCCTGTCCAAGATCATCTTTCACAGCAGGACTGGCTTCTCTTGGCGGAGATACAGAGTCTACTAAAACCACTCTACGAGATCACCATGAGGTGCCAGGGCTGGGCTAAAGAAGGCCGTTACGGCGCCTTGTGGGAAGTGATGATCGGAATGGAATATTTGCTCAACTTCTTCGAGGAGCAAAAGCTGATATTCTCGCCCCCGGATGGCACTGCTGATGAGCTACAGATTGCCAGAGCCTCGGCAACCACGAGTACAGCTTTCCAGTTCATATTCGCTCTTCTTATGTCTATTTTACTAAGACTTTTGCAGGATGTAGTCCTCCACGAGCTGACCAAGGTCGCGGACGCGAGAAACACTTGCCACAGCACACTCGAGACGAATATACCGGTGCATTCTCGCAAGCTGAGAGCCTTGATGATGACCACCGACGATGCATACAAATCTCTATCAATAACTGTTGGTCAAAACTTGACGAGTATTACAGTCTACTTGGCCAATCGCCACTTTACCCGGCTGCCGTTATTCTACACCCGCGCTGGAACGTGTCTTGGCTTGAGGCTAACTGGACTAGCCACGAGCAACTAGTGTGGCTACGGGATGCTAAGAACAGTGTCCGGGAATTCTTTGAACAACAGTATCCCCGTAAGGAGCAGTCTGAGGCAGCGAGAACCATGGTAGGAAAAGCGATGCGGCAAGACGAGCCCAGCCAATTCGACCAGTGGATGCAGAGCTACGATCGGTACATGATGGAAGAAGAAGATGAGCTTGGAGTTTATATGAGGCAAGGGCCAGTCCGGCGAGAGAACTTGAACCCCATTCTATGGTGGAAGGAACACCAAGAAGAATATCCACGTTTGAGCAAGTTTGCCCTCGACATCCTGGCAATTCCTGCTATGTCTGTCGATCCTGAGCGGACGTTTAGTGTCACAAAGTTGACAATAAGCTCGCAAAGGCACAGCTTAAGCCCTGAGATAATAGAGGAAATACAGTGCCTACGGAATTGGCTAGGCCATCAAGCGATCACTGTGGGCGAGGTCGTCAGCTTTGGTGGGGACCTGATGGGCTGGGATGAAGGGGAGGCGTGAGAGTACCAATAGCTTTATCCTGGCCTCAGGTCAGCGCTTTCAATTCAAGTATATCAATTCAATTCAAGTTAAGTAAGTTCACGGACGATTTTATTTCAAGTAATCAAGTTACACCCCCGAACTTGACTTACTTGAATTGAAGTCAGCGCTGCACTCGGCCGTTGCTAGACGTCTCCCGACCGTATTTCACAGTCGTTGAACCGTGAAAGTCTTACTATCATGTAACCTATACTCGCAATTCTTGCGACACCGACAATTAAGCAGTCCTATTAGGGTCTTGCTCCGCGTTGCATTACTCACGGGGGCCAAAATGCCCTTAAATCAAAGCAATCCAGAGAAAACCCCGCCACCACCAACCGATTGTTTTCTCCATCTCGATTCCTTCAGCGGCAGTCGTGAGACAGTGCTAAGCGATCCACCAGAATGGCATAACGACTCAAGCCTCAACACGACCGCCAACAACAATCCCGCAGATGGTATGCACTACCTATAGCGAACTTGTAGTAATTTAGAAGAGGCTAATGCAAACCTGTAGCTAATCTCTCCTCCTCCCGGGAAGAATCTGATTTATTGGATACAGAGAAGCTACACTTGCACACTCGACATCATGTCGACCCTCCTGGTCCTATCACGGCGCACAGCAGTAGCTCTGACGACTACCGCAGCGTCATCGACGACCTAACGCTGGAGATTCAACAACTAAAGAAGGAGCTCAAGCGCTATAAGCAACCAGGTCCGGCCTTGCTTCATAAAGACAAGCTGTTTGAGATCAAGGTTTATGGGCTGCCCCAAAAGAAAAAGAGAGAGCTCGAAACCATACTGAGAGACCTTGCCGCGGATCACGAGGGGTCTCCAGAGGCGTCATCATCGCAAAAAAAGAAAAGGATATCCCCCCACAATCGCGATCACATATATTCCAAAGCTGGAGTTCAGCGCAGCCATGCTCCCTCTACAGGTTCCAGCCTCCGGCCGGCTGACTCCGCTTACGCCTCCATGTCAGCCGGTGGCGAATCTTCGAGAACGCCATTTTACCTCCCTATTTTGCCTTCAACCGAATCATCAAAGGGCAAGGTCGAGGACTATCTACGAGATGTTCCTGACGGGCTATACCCACAGCATGTAATCATGACAGACGAGGAGCGGAAGAGTCTTGTTGTTCGTCGCCTTGAACAGTTCTTCACAGGCAGAAGTAACAGTGCCGATGTCTCAAAAATGTCGCCTCTGCGCCCAGGTGGCAGCTTCATCATGGCGCGCGTTGTAGCAGATAAACAGGTGGCGGACTCATCATCCGCCTACCAACCACCCACTCATGAAACTGAGCCTATCCGGGAAGCCAGATTCCTCCCTCTAGAACAACAATCTCGCGCTTGGGAATATCAGTGCCATTTAAGTGCCCATGGATCGGCCTCTGATCCCGAAAAGGACAACATGGAGACAGAAGGCAATGTTAAAGGCTTGGTCTCGTCTACCAAGCCATTTCCCCCACTCCTGCTTCTTCCAAAACAGCGACCAACGCGACCTTGTGATCTGGACCCTGATCGTGCTCAGATTCCGTCTGAGAATATGAACTATATCCGACATTTGGACCTACTATCGCCCAACATATTGCCTGGACAGCAGAGTATCCAGGACATCCACCTAGACGCTGAAGGCTGGGTGTCTCTGAACCTGCTATACAATTTGGCCCAGCTCCACTTGATCAACGTAACTCCTGACTTCGTTCGCTCCGCCGTATTAGAAATCAGCACTAGGTTTCAGCTATCTACTGACGGGCATAAAATCCGATGGCAAGGCGGATCTAAAGATACCAAGTTCAGTAGCCGCATCTCTATCTACCATTCGCAAGAAAGTCCTCCTGTCAATAATATCGATGGTTCGGAAAAGACACGTGAGCATCAGAAGACGAGCCCGTTCATTAGCAATGAATCCCAATCCAGAGGTTTAAATAAGAATGTGTCTGCATTTGATCCGCAGTTTTACGCTCGAGTTGAAAGTTTCCGTTACAAGCCACTGTTTGTTCGGGAGGGATCATCAGATGCGAACACTTCACAGCATGCGTCGGTTTGCTCGGCTATAGCCGTGGACGACGATAACCCTGGCGAGGGACTTAGGCTTGAATGACTGTGGAGGGTCGGCTGGCAAATTGCAACGCCGCGAAGGTGCTATTACATACTACAGCGACGTACCTTTCTGCACCGATTTATCGGCTGATCCAGTTGATGTATCACCAACCATTCGCACGCCCTTGAGTAGCCAAAATCGGAAGGATTCTCAGCAGTCATACTTGGTTCATTCTCATCGACGAACAACATCTGGGTCCTCCGTCAGCTATAGGCCATTGACAGATCGAGGCCAGGGTCTACATCAGATGACTTCTTCCACGCATGAGGGTGATCATAGAGAACCGGGTATGATAAACAATGACTGTGAACAAGCCAGCGACATCGAGCTGGATCTGATTTGGAACGACGATCAGCAGCAGTACGTGTCGCAACAGCAACCTTTAGAACCCTGCGGACTTGGCGGCGTTCTCCCCGATGATCACTTTATTGTAGTTGTCGATACAAAGCGGCCCAAACAAGATATCCTCCCACAGGCTTCCAAGCCTCAGACTAGGAGACCCAACGAAAGCATAAAAGGGGCCATTGATCAAAGGGCGGTGACGTTGACCTCATGTCCTATCCCTGGCGGTTTAGAAACAAAAGTAACCGAGCAATCGCCGTCTATCGAGATTGAGTATCTGTCGGGGCGTATCACGAGATTAACGCCAGTCCCATTGCCAGCACCTGCTATGTTCTTTCCGCCGTTTAGCGTTGATAATTCCACGTCTGGCGAATATGACGAGCTGTCTATAGACGTAGATAACACCGGATCGTCAGAAGAGGATATGAGCTACCGGTAATATTGAGCCGTGTCGCCTGTAGTATCCGTATCGCCGTTCACAAGGAGCGGCACGTGGAATGCTTTGATTGGCCCCGCCCCGCATTTCAGCCATGGACTCTCGACATAGTTCTCCGC
Source organism: Fusarium oxysporum f. sp. lycopersici 4287 (assembly GCF_000149955.1). Classification (NCBI taxonomy): domain Eukaryota; kingdom Fungi; phylum Ascomycota; class Sordariomycetes; order Hypocreales; family Nectriaceae; genus Fusarium; species Fusarium oxysporum. The sequence goes on from NC_031000.1 coordinate 1,479,405, forward strand.
TGTCGCAGGGTAGGCATTAGTAATCTAGCTATATGCTTTAAGTAACTCTGCGGGATGGAATTCCCCGCACAAGAGATAACGAAGAACAATCAATCAACACATTTTGCTGCTGCTCATGATATTCACTCTAACCCTTTAAGCACGCTCAGTGCGACATCCGCCTATACGGATACGCGGTAGCGCTTATTGAAGATAATCATTTTATGCCACAAGAATAATTAGTATAATCTTAACAAGATTATGGGGTTGAATTACGGCCTGGGATGCGATATACTCTGTACGGAAAGGGCACACATACAAGTTTATTACACCCGGTAGACCTACGCCCAACATCTCTCTCATGCTTCCTTTCTCCACCCTACTTATTACTGTACCAAGGACTGCCTGTAATTTATTGAATTACACACTTTTCGTCCGTGCGTTGGCCCCCTGCCGTCATTACTTTCATGAAATTAAACCGGAAGAAGTGGGCAGCTTGTATACTTCACTAATACCTAGCCCTGTCGGCTCGGATTTGTCTTACGTCGAGTTTGCTGCTGATATAGAGCTGCCGATGCTTTTAAACATAGCTAAAGGTTCGTAACTCAGGCTTCCAAGAAACCTCCGGCTTACTGACATGAACTAAGTTACACCATTCGCAAGAAAGGTTATCTTCCCTCTAAAAGTGGCGATTGGCCTTCAGGAAGAGAACAATGAGGGACATTACCCCACTGCACGAGACGTTGTTGGTCTACACATAACGGCGTTCGCAGTGGAAAACTTCATTGACAGGGTTCTTCGCCATCGGGAGAGTATCATCAATTTAGCGGCGTTGCTTCACTTCCAGAAAGGCCTGACACTTCTGAAGGAAAGGCTTCTAGGGGAAGATGAAGAACTAAAAATTTCAGACTCTACAATCAGTGTGGTCTTGAAGCTTGCTGAAGCTGCACATTTCGACGGGGATTATCAGACATCAAAGCAGCATATGCAAGGCCTTCGTAAAATGGTGGATCTGAGAGGAGGTATATATGTGTTCAGGGGCAAAGCTCTTGAAGTAGGGATGTTGAGGTAAACTATACCAAAAACTTATAGCCATCGGCTAGAAATACTGATCCTTCGTAGGTGCGATCTTAGCATCGCGATGCACAATGGGTGCGGGCCATGTGTTCTTCAGTCAGCCTTCACAGCCGGTTCCGGATTATTCCCATAATCTACTGCGAGTTTGGGACGACAAGATGAGTTCCCAAGAGTACATTGAGATTTCTGAAAGCTTGGACAGCAGTTTGGCGACAGCTTGGCGAATTATGAGAAGATTTTGTGTGCTAGTGAATATTGAGACGCAGACTCAGCGGTTAATACGCCCGCAGACTATCCATGAAACGATGACTGCGGTAATGTATCGCCTGCTGCGCATGGACTTCACTGCCGGCTCGATCAATGAAGCTATACGACATGGGCTATTGGCCTTTTCTTACCATGTGTTACTGCAGTGGCAAGATATCAAACTCCCTTACCATTGCTTTCCTACTATCTACAAAAACTGCGTACTGGGCCTCGAGCTTGTCGATGGGATATCTTCTCAGCTGATGATTTGGCTCTTAATGACTGGAGCTCTTTCATTGTTCAGCACATCAGACGAAGTATGGATAAGGGACGGTCTGCGAAAGCAGGCTGATAAATGCTGGGTAAGTAGTTGGAAAGAAATGCAAGACATTTTGAAGTCGTTTATGTGGATTACCTTGCTGGACCAACAGCCAGGCAAGTTTATTTATGATATGACTTATCTAGAAAAAGGCTTGGAATAGAAAATTCAATAAAATTAAGGCAAGGCACGCTTTAAGCTGTTAGTGAAAGGCTCCCTTTAGACTGTTTAGGCTAATAAAAGCTGACAAACGTGATCCGATCCTCAGACGCTGTCACTGGATCGATAGTCTAGACACATTGGCGGACAGAGTTTCCTGAATTAATTGTTTCAGCTGATCTAAACTCGCAGGGGCCTATTGGCTTAACATTCGGTTGACAACAGAGCAACGCTGAGATTTTTTGTCTTGTAAAACTGCGAGCCGTGACAGGTCACACAGGTCATTACCTGGGGTCTGTCCTTCCAGAAATGGCGTACTGCTCCTGGAAAGAGTCAAGAGGATACCCTAGCTCGTTAGTTACTGCGGCAAGACTCCCTAGGCTATACTCTTATATATAGCCAACTTTATAACGTGGTTGATAAGCGAGTGTCCCAGACAAGCGAGTATCCCAGTATACTGTGCACTTAAAAACAACCTATCCTATAGTTATTTACTTCCCAAATAAAATAACGTAACGTTACATGATAAGCAGAACTTATCGTGGGGTCGTTTTGCGGAGTAATTTCGGGAAATCGTATGTGATTACACAACTACCATCTGATAAGTGCCCGGCGCCGCGCACGCGAATATCTCGACGGTTAGGAGCCAAATCGATGCAATTCCAGGGCTGGAGGACTGCTACGCTCTGGCGGTCCGTTTGGTTCAAGAGCGATGCTATATAGATGAGCGGGCGCTGAGATATTTGCATGTGCAGCGGCTGGGGGGCCAGGCTTCGCTGCAAGGACTACGACATAGCAATGCGCTGATCCTGCTGCTCCTTAATATTTTTAAAAAAAAAAAAAGAAAAAAAAGAATTAATAAAAGAATACGCCTTCTAGATAGATAGATAGATACAGACTAGTTATTGCTATAAATATATAAAGATCCTACCTAACGGCCAGCTTACCGTCGACGAGGGGCGGTCCGCCTCCTCCCTAGCCGAGCCCAGCGCCCCCGATGGCCCTGGCCCCGAGTCGGCCTTGGTCCCGGGCCTGGGTCATCGGGCACGGGGTTCCCTACCTGTACCCGTATCCGGCCCTGACCCTGGCCCCGCCGGCGGCGCTGTTTGAGCTTGTCGACGAGCCGGTTCAAGCTCCGGCCGGCGCGTAAGAGCTCGTCCCAGGTCACCTTCCGGCGACAGAACTGCACCCTGATCCCGTTCCCCGGGCGCCAGCGGCTTCCCCACGTCTCTTCTAGCACCCGTATGGCCGGCTGACCTGCAATCCCTTCCTTCCATTCCTTCCAGACATCCCGCACTGTAAAGACCTTGGCCAGGGCTGCAACGACGGGCATACCTGGTACTGGAGGCTCTGGAGCCGGAGCCGGAGCCGGAGCCGTATTGAAGTTCAAGGTAGGGGCTGTCGACGGCGGCGCCGGCGCCAGCGACACTGCTGGCCCGGCTCTAAAGTGGCCGGTAAAGGTGACATGGACCTTGCCTTGGAGGAGGGCATCGAGGCCGTCCTGAATTCCTTCTAGCCGGGCCTCTAGCCGGATGGCCAGCCGCTGGCTATTCTGTAAGACGGCCTCGCGTGTGCTCTCTAACACACCGCTAAGCTCTGGCAGCGCGCGTTGTACGAGCAGGCTTAACGGCTCCGTAGCCCCTACTGCGTCAGAGCGAACGGCGACGGCGAACTCATCCCATTCGGGCCCGTTAAAAGGGGCGTAGGCGAAGAAGGGTAGCGACAAATAGCGAGGCTGTAATACAGCCAGGTCCTGTAACAGTACTATGCGCAGGCGCCGCATAAGCTTAAGGAAGCCGTCGGCGGCTAGGTCGTCGTCGTCGAGGCCACCTTCTGCCCAGCATTGCCGGCGCGCGCGAGCCTCAAAGCGAGGCTCCCACTCCTCGATCCACGGCCAGAGCTGCTTTTGTAAGACGTACGGGGGCTCGTGGGCCGCACGCGCGAGGAAGTAGTCCCCGGGTGACGCCGAGAAGCCGGCGACAATACGCATGAACTGGCGCGGTAGATGCGTAAGATAGGCCTGGCAGAGCACGCTCTGGTTCCAGCGGCCAGCCTGCGAGATCTGGGCGAGCGACGTGCCGTGGGTCTCCGCGTCCTGGGCGCCTACCCTGCACGGGAGGTGCATCTTCTTTGACGCCATAAGGCCAAACTCTCCCCTGTAAAAATTCTTTCTTGGCACGCACTGTTAGTGCCGTGTTAGGAGCGGGATTTTCTGCAGGCCACGCGACCACACAAAACTGCGGGGATGCTATCGGCTCCCTAACAGCAGTTTTCAGAGAAGGAATTTTGGAGAGTTCGCCTTCTCTGACAACACCTTTGTCGGATCTAATGGCGGCACCTCAGAACCAGAACGCCTTAGATATCGGAGGACGATGCCCATGGCATCGGTAGCGACATCCTCCCGATCAACGACGCCGATTGCGATGGGTTTTTCTCCTTTGAAGGCAAGCCGCACCGTCGGCCTCTGATTCCTTCCCGAGGTTTTTCCCTGCCGCCGCGACAGTCGACTACGAGCTACAACTTGGTTACTGGAGATTGTGGACTGCGTCGGCAGATGTAGTGATGCGCGAGAGAATTCTGGTCGGTGGAAAAAGTTCGACAATAGATTGCCCCCGAACCCGCTGACGGGTGACGGGCTTGAGAAATACAGCACCTTTTGTGCCATTGGTATGCTGGATGGTGAAGGAAGCGGGGTTTCCCTGTACCTAGCTAGCTCAGCACGTCTTTTGCTCCAGTAGGAGATCTGGCTTCGTTACAGCCACCCAGACGAAAAATATACAAACAAACAAACAAAAAAACAAACAAAGACGCCATAAGGCCACAACTCTCCCCTGTAAAAATTCTTTCTTGCCACGCATGGTTAGTGCCGTGTTGGGAGCGGGATTTTCTGCAGGCAACCCGACCCGATACTAGTCCTGGCGGCGCCGGAAGGACGGGGACGGCTCGCCGGCGATGTGCCAGCGCCAGAAGAAGAGCTGTGCTAAGGCCCCTTGCGTACAGAACAAGGGATCCTTATGCCGGAGGGCACCCATGAACTCTTTCTTTTACACTGTATAAATAAAGGAGTTTTTTTAAAAAGTCTATAAAAATATATTATATAGCTTTTTATATAACGTACATGATAAGCAAGTGGGCCATCCAAGTAAGTGGGCCAAAAATCCCTCACCTTGCAACATTTCTATCTGATCAGATAATTCTCAACCACCAAGCATGTCGAACTCTTCTACTGAGGCTAGAATACTTCTTGCACTTCAGGCCCTTCAAAATAACCCCAAACTAAGTGTCCGACGCGCTGCAGATACATATGAAGTTCCTCGCAATACCTTACGTCGCCGCCAGAATGGCATTCAATCACGACGCGATACTACCCAGAAATCACGCAGACTATCTAATCTAGAAGAAGAAATAGTAGTTCACTTTATTCTCGACCTAGATTCGCGAGGGTTTCCTCCGCGACATTCTTTTATTGAAGAAATGGCCAATTCTCTCCTCGCTGACCGCAAGGCGCCACCCGTCGGCAAGCGCTGGGCTCATAACTTCGTTAAACGACAACCAGAGCTCAAGACGCATTTCTTTCGTAAATATGACTACCAGAGGGCCAAATGCGAAGATCCAACTATTATTCGCAACTGGTTTAAGCTCGTACAGAACACAATCGCGAAGTATGGTATCCAATCAGAGGATATCTGGAACTTTGATGAGACTGGCTTTATGATGGGTGTTATCTCAAGCGGCATGGTCGTCACAGGTTCAGAAAGGCTTGGAAGACCAAAATCAGTGCAGCCTGGGAATCGTGAATGGATTACAGTCATTCAAGCGATTAATGCGGAAGGCTGGGCGATCGAGCCGTTTATCATTGGAGCGGGCCAATATCACCTTGCCAACTGGCATGAAGAACCTACCCTCCCAAACGGCTGGGTTATTGCAACGAGCCAAAATGGCTGGACAAATAATGAACTAGGCTTTGAGTGGCTAAAGCACTTCAACCGATGCACAACTGACCGATCAGTTGGTTCTTATCGTCTTCTGATCCTTGATGGCCACGAAAGTCACCACTCCGTCGCTTTTGAGAAATATTGCCAGGAGAATAATATCATCACGCTCTGTATTCCGGCTCATGCGTCTCATCTACTTCAGCCTCTTGATATCGGGTGCTTTGGGCCACTAAAGAAGGCATATGGTCGAGAAATAGAGCATCTGATCAGATGCTCTATAACCTATATTTCGAAAACTGAGTTCTTTCCCGCCTTCCACGCCGCCTTCCAAGCCACTATAACCGAAAAGAATATCAGAGGGGCTTTTAGAGGAGCTGGCCTTGTTCCTTTTGACCCTGAAAGTGTGATCTCAAAGCTTGATGTTCAGCTACGGACTCCAACACCTCCCGTGGAGGAGGCCAGCCAGGCTCAGCCTTGGACTTCAAAGACACCAAAGACAGTTCTCGAGGCCGAATCTCAGTCTGAATACCTGTATAGGCGAATCAGAAGGCATCAAAGTAGCTCCCCAGAGTCAATACTAGGAGCTCTGAAGTCACTTGCAAAGGGAACAAAGGCAATAATGCATGAGAATGCCTTATTGACGGCTGAGCTTAGAGAAGTTCGAGAGGCAAATGAGATTCTAAGCCGGCGCCGAAGGGCAAAAAGAATCCGACTACAGAAAGGAGGAATGATGACTGTAGGAGAAGCAAGAGATTTAATTGATCAGATGGATGTTGATATGCAGGTAGTGGCCGAATCGTCGAGGAGTGGTGGTCAAGGAAGGTCGGCGCGACCGGGGGTTCGGCGCTGTGGTATATGCGGCAAGACGGGACATAATGCAAGAACATGTCAGGAGGATATTAAGGTATCTGGAGTAGGGGATAGTAAGTAATTTTAAATTGATTAGCTAGTTTGTGGTGTTTTTGTTGTAATATTTAGTTTGAAGGCTAAGAAAAGTGGCTCACATACTTGTCTGGCTCACATACTAGTGATTCACGTTAAGCTATTTAAATAATCTAAACGCATTAACACACATATGACGTATACCCTAGCACCTACCTGCTAAGGCATAGAGACCCAACGAGTTAGAAAGTTCTATTACTATTATCTTCTCGTAAGTATCAATCCAGAAGTCGAGATATCTATATCATAAAAATACCACTTAAAAATACCCAAACTGATTATGTCGCGGTTACTGGAACGAGCGAAACGACCCTATAGCTCTAACACACCTGATAGGCCAAGTTATTCCATAACAGATCACTCGAAATCATCGCCGCTACAGCTAAGCAACTAGCCTTATAACGGAGTAGAAGCTATATGCTTGGCTAATGATAAGGGTTCCCTCTATGGAGCTCCGCCGAAACTGAGACCTAGCTGCAGATCATCCTTCATAGGCTAACGTTATAAAAAATATATTTATATTATATACTTAGGCCTTTATATAACTATACTAATATAAGTTTACTAAAGTTATATAGTTCTTTCTTCTAGTCCCTTAAGGATCTAGACTAAGGAAATTAAATAAATAATAGTAATAAATATTATTTAACGTGTTTTATAAGCGAGTGAGCCATATAAGCGAGTGAGCCATATAAGCGAGTGAGCCATATAAGCGAGTGAGCCAAAAATCCCTCACCTTACATCATCACCATTCAATTTAATATTTCTTAACAACCCAATATGTCAGAGTCTTTATATGAGGCTAGGATCCTTCTTGCCCTTCAGACCCTTCAAAATAACCCGAAATTAAGTACCCGAAAGGCAGCAACCATATATCAAGTCAATCGCTACACCTTAGGTCGCTGCCAGAAGGGAATTCAATCAACGCGTAATACCACTACAAAGTCACGGAATCTATCTGATCTGGAGGAGCAGATAATAGTTCAATTTGTCCTTAACCTAGATTCGCGAGGATTTCCCCCGCGGCGCGATTTTGTAGAAAGAATGGCTAATTCTTTCCTTGCCGACCGCGACGCATCACCAGTTGGCAAGCTCTGGGTTCATAACTTTATCCAGCGACAACCACAGCTTATAACGCGTCGATTTCGGAGATATAACTATCAGAGAGCCAAATGTAATAATCCGACTATTATTCGTAACTGGTTTCGCCTCGTAGAGAATACAATCGCGAAATACGGTATCCGATTAGATGATATGTGGAATTTTGATGAGACCGGCTTTATGATGGGTATGATTGAGCCCGGAATGGTTATCACCAGTGCAGAAAGGCCAGGGATGCCAAAAAAAAGTACAGCCTGGAAATCGTGAATGGATTACTGCGATCGAGGCGATCAATGCAGAAGGTCAATCGATCCCGCCGTTTATCATTGGTTCAGGCCAATATCACCTTGCCAATTGGTATCGCGAATGCGATCTACCCGGCGATTGGGTTACTGCATTGAGCGAAAATGGATGGACTAATAACCAACTAGGTCTTGACTGGCTTAGGCACTTTGATCGGTCAACAACTAACCAATCAACTGGTCCCTATCGCCTTCTGATCCTTGATGGTCATGAAAGCCATCACTCGGCCGAATTTATGAGATACTGTGAGGAAAAGAAGATTATCACGCTCTGTATGCCTCCTCATTCCTCTCATTTACTCCAGCCTCTCGATGTCGGCTGCTTTGGACCGCTGAAAAAGGCCTATGGGCGAGAAATAGAGCATCTGATCAGGTGCTCTATAACCCATATATCCAAGACCGAGTTCTTTCCCGCCTTTTATGCCGCCCACCGAGCTACTATTACAGAAAGCAATATCCGGGGAGGTTTTAGAGGAGCCGGGCTTGCTCCCCTTAACCCAGAAAATGTCATCTCAAAGCTTGATGTGCAGTTACGGACCCCGACGCCTCCTGCAGAGGTCACGGCACCTTCGACCCCCTGGGCTTCAAGGACCCCAAAGACAGTACTAGAGGCCCAATCGCATTCCAAATATCTACAGGCACGGATTATCAATCATAAGAGCAGCTCCCCAGAGTCAATTATTCAGGCTGTTAAGTATTTTGAGAAGGGAAATAGTATCCTTATACATGAGGTGGCCTTACTAAAGGATAGGGTTCAACAACTTGAACAAGAGAATAAGATAATAGGCAGGCGCCGGAGGGGGAAAAGGACCAGACTACAGAGAGGAGGGCCTTTAACTATAGAAGAGGCATCACAAGTAATTGATCAGATGGATGTTGATACGCAGGTAGCGGCCGAGTCGTCGAGAAGTGGTGGTCGCAGAGGGTCGAAGGGACGGAGGGTTATGCATTGTGGCAAATGCGACATGGCCGGGCATAACGCAAGGACCTGTCAGGAGGAAATTGAGGTCAATATGGAAGAATATAGCGATTAGTTTTAATTAATCTAATAGGTTGTGGTGTTTTTAGGAGTAATTTTATTATGTAGGTGATAAAAAGTGGCTCACTCGCTTATATGGCTCACTCGCTTATATGGCTCACTCGCTTATATGGCTCACTCGCTTATAAAACATGTTAGCTCTAACGTCCTTGATAAGCGAGTGCCACAGACAAGCGAATGCAACACTTATACTGTACAGCTAAAAGCAAAAATATTAGATTTTCTAAAACTAACTACGCAATTAATAAGAATTTACAAAAAATGATTTTAGATTTATTAGGGAAAAAGTCATATGATTTTCTTTTTATTAAATTTTTAGTTAATCTTTTAAGCCATTTTTATCAAACATTAGCAAAAAATACAGTGTGAATAAGCTTTTTTATAATAACTCTATAAATAAAAATAAATAAAATTTGGTAAAAATCTCCTATATAATTTCCTATCTGATTAATCATCTACTCAAATTTTAGATATTTTAAGCTTAGTTTTGGTTTTTAATAACTCTCGTATAATCGCAATTTAAGGTGTAAAATGTAATGTGGCATTCACCTGTCTGTGGCACTCGCTTATCAAGTACGTTATAGTTAAACTATTAAACTTAAAAGGGTTAGCTGACAGAAATATAATGTATTTCTATCAGAGAAAATATAGGGCGAAGATACTAAACGGTAATTAATTAAAAACAGGGAAACACAATGCGTTTCTGCTGATAATTCTTAAGTAGGGTCTAAAGGAGTAGCGGGAATCTAACGATCAAGTCGTCTGTCTGTTACTGGAAAGAGGAGCCCATGTGAACGCGCAGAACAAACCCTACGGCAACGCTCTACAGGCCGCTATCTTACACAAAGAGGAATATATTGCCATGATGCTCTTGAAAGCAGGTGCACGCAGACGATCAGCTCTTTTCTCCTACTTTGTTTTTGCTGTGCGAGCCCCCATTCCCTATGTTTTTCTATGCGCGCTAAGCAATGGGCCTCTCTTGGCCGGGTTGGCCTTCTTACTCAATCGAGTCTTTTCGGGTAATTGGGATATGCGGCTCGAGGTTTTTGTTGCCTTACTTCTCTGGTTTATGCTTTATTCCTCCGGATTGAGTCTGTATATCGCTGTTAACGCACGCTCGAGGAATCAGATGGTGTCATCTCTTGAACTTTACAACACGTTGGCGGATTCAATGAAAGAAATACTGGAACCGTCCTATTTTGAAACATCTTAATCATATGTTGTCACATCTACAGCTGCCTATTGTTTTCACCGAGATCCCTTTCATTTCAAACTCTATCGCTTTTTCCGATGCCTTGGGCTGTTGGTCCCTCATTGACGCTCTTTTCAACCCAGGATATCCTAGCTTTCAGATATGAAGTGTATCTAGATTCATCTATGAAAGGCAGGTCTTGGACAGTATATTAGATAGAAATCAAGAGCTTCTAGATACGTATATCTAATGCCCCATTCTCAATAGATGCGGTCATGATTGTAGAGTTCACACTTACCAAGCAACTGTAAGAGGCAAGGATAAACACGCAATGGGAAAGTGTATAATTGGCAAATTACGAGGGGCAATTGGTACAGTAGCTCGAATTTGATTTCGGTAATCTCAGGTCGTCTTATCTTGCAACTAAAGGTTTGCCTCGTCCGGGTATACCAGTACCGCCCGAAGCCGCAAGCTGCAACCCCAAATCCAGAACAAATGCAAATAATACCGTCAAATTACTATACTAAATAATATATTTTACAGACAGTAAAATAAAACTAAGATAATAATTAACCTTTAATACAATAAATAAAATAGAGGCCGTGTTCCAGGTTCAGCATACAATTTAATCAATACCTCGCGTTTGTGATCCACCAGTGGACGGTCGCTCTATCGTCAGTATCCTCCTTAGTGTTGCGGACATAGTCCACATGCTCCCACTTCTGATCAGGTGGTACGACAAAGGACCCAGATTTCTTGCCATCCAAGTCGGTTGTCATTTCACTGTCGCCCTCGTACAAATTCATAGTATAGCCAACCTTCAGAGAGCCGTCGGGAAGAAGGTTTAGCCCCGTGTAGACGTGAACGCGGATTTCTCCGCCAGCACTGGCAAGGAAGAAGTCGGTGTATGAGTTTCCCCTCCAGTCGCCTAGAGTGTATGTTCGAGGGCGCTGATCTCTCTTGAAGTAGTCGTCAGACCAGGGCGACTCGTCGTCCCTGATCAGGACGAATGTATCGAGTTCGATCCGGCGCAAGGGGCCGGCACGCCTCTCAATTCCAGGCGAGGGGGCGTTTTCTTGACCGCTGTGGGAGGCAAGCGAGTGGACAGGGGTAGCCACGGTGAGCATGGCCTGCACAAGGCCGAAGATGAATATGAAGAGACGCTTCATCTTATATCAAGGCGTGGAAGGCTGCTTTGTTGGGGTTGGAGTGGCATGCAAAAGAAAGACTGAGAATTCAACTTGTGTATTCAGGCTGGTGTCTTTTATTTATATTTTTTTCTTGAACGGTAAAAGTCCACCTAGCGTCTGCGTACAGAGAGCTATTGGGTAGCAGTAAATACGATGGCCAGCTCTGACCAATCTATATGCATGTGACGGATCAACCAACGTTCTGGTCAGCCCACAGCCATCCCTATTGTATGTACGGAGTAGGAGGTGGCAATCTCGTCAATGACAACTAAAAGTATTTCTATATATAAATATATACTGTATATAAGAAGGATGTACACTGAAAAGCAATTTCTTTATATTTATACCTTAAAATACAGTCTCTTAACTAAACTTTTAAACATCTAATATAAGCTAACAAATAACTAAAACCTATATAATGTATTATTTTAGGATTTATCTTAATTAAAAAGACTTTTTAAAGCTATATACTGTATAATAGCTTTATTCTGTTAAAGCTCACTAAGTGCCTTCAACATTGAATGCGTTGGATATGCGGTGTTTGGAAATTGCCGTTCGTGGACGGACACTTTGCTTGTTTATCCGTTCGGAGACGGGGCCGGACTATGTCTCGTAATTTGATAAAGAAAATAGCAAGCTTATGAAGCTTCAGTCTTCTGCACACAGCGGGGGTGATATAAGGCGCAGCTGGAAACAAAGAGAACTGTAGGAACGCTTTGTTAGGGCTGTTCTAATTACGGCAGCGATATTCAGTTGGATTAAGGTGCTGGATCGAATGGCGCCGTCTCCAAGACCCATCGGAAGGGATGGCTGAACTACTTGCGATAACTGGACATACACCAGACCTCTGCTAAGAATCGACGCATATGCTGGCTCCGTGTGATGGCATGTTGATCGAGGCCGCGATAGCATCTGGTGAGAGCGATGCTCCCCGGTAATAATACCACCGCGTGCTCAGTGGGACTGGTAGACGCCTGCGATAACTGCAGATTAAACATAAGGCATAAGCGACCGACCTTCGTCTCCCTTCGGGGAGAAAAAGGCAGCCTGAAACGAGAAATCCCAGATACACCTTTCTAGCTGGCTTTCGCTAGCCCTTACTTATGTCATTCCCCCGCATTATTAGGCTGGTTCGAGCGCTGACGCCAATTTGGTGGTGGCAATGTCCCAGCTGCACAAAGCCTGTTTAGTGTAGTAGTAAAAGCAGGGGTCGAAACAGCCTCTCAGCGAATGTTGTACTGTACAATACATTGCGAGGTCGATTGCCGCAACGGTTGGCGAACGGAGGAGGTGACCTCATTCAAATGTCATCGTGTCTCACTATTCGTATTGCAGAAGACGTGGCATCAATGGCGTCTGGGAAGCGTTGACACGCGTGACATTGCACAGCCCCTGACTGCATGGCGTTCTCTTGTGTGCCTGGATAGTACCTCCGTCAATATTCGGAAGACGAAGGCCAGCAAAGATGCAGCCAGGTACACCAATTAACCTCTCCTGCTTCCTTACAGTCGAGAAGCATTTCACTCATTAAAGAATTTTGGCTTAAAATCTGGACTTAATGTTCCTATAGCTGAGATGGGTTGCAGATTGTCCTGGGAGAATCCCGAATAAAGGCGGCGATGTCGTTGTTAGCAACTGTGGAATGACAAAAGAGAGCATTTATATTTAGGGCAACAAACTTGTGACGGGATGTAAGTGCCTCTTTTAGTCATATTCGTACTCTGGTGGTGGCCTCAATTCGAGCGGCGTATTATGTGCTCGTTCGATGACGCCATGGCTGAAACTTGAAACACCTCATATTCGACCTTGACCTGCAACTCCTTCATCAAAAGCTACATTTCTATTGCTACGAGACTTACATAAGGTAGCAAAAGCCCATTGAATCTGTCTGGCATTATCTTTCGTTTCTCCTGCAAATCAGAAAGCCGTCGAAACACACTGCACCCTATCTCAACACCCGAACCTCACAATTACTTTCAACATGGACTCTGAAGAACAAATCCGAGACGAATTATTCCCCAGTGAAACTTCCGCGGTTTTGCTAGGAATTCTTATTCCACCTCTCTTGATACTCTGGATCTCTAGTCTGTACCTTGTCCGGCGTGAAGATGACCCAGCACGAATGGCCTTTATGTATATGAAAATTGTTTTCCCAATGGCCCTCCTGTGCGTTACGTCTTCCTTGCATGAGTCAAACACAATGTACTAGTTACTAACTCTTATAGCGCACTGACGCTTCGCTTCATCCATGTCATGGCGATGAACAAGATACTCGTGTCTCACGTCTCGGATGAGACCCCTCTGGATGAATTCCTGCACTGCATGGTCCACGTCATCAATCGCCTCGATGCTCTGTCCGCGACATTGCTCGACGTCACTGATGTCTTCCTGATCATCACACTATTTGAGCTCGGTAATGGTTTCCTAATATACTTAACGGCCAAAAGATCAAGCTTTTACCTTGTTGTACGGTATGCGATTCTTGTTCCATCTACAGCTGTTCTCTACCATGACATTACCACCTTTATCCGGGGCCATTCTATCTGGATAAAGTCCTTATTGATGGACGAGGACAGCGAACAACGAATTTTGAAAGATCTTGAAGAGGGGGGTGAATGGGATACATCACTCCTGATTTTGTGGGGGGTTGCCTCTTTAGTCTTGCTTGCATATGCATGCTTTATTTCTAACAGGGCCAGAGACAAGCCTCTAATTTTTGATGTAAGTCTGATTTCATATCCCTCCCTTCCATCCTCCTTCATTTTTCGTACCGGCCTGCTTCCCCCTTCGGCAAAGTGAAAGAGTGAAAACTAAATGATATCGCAACAGTCCACTATGATCTTTCTGGGAGTCACGGTTCTGAACCTCCTTAATCCAGGGAGACAGCTCCTAATGATTATCTTGGATCTGAACCAAGATGGACGGAATATCGCAAGGGAGTATTTTTACCTCATCGATAATATCCTTGACCACTGGGTGCGCTTCTTTATTATCGCGCTTATATTTGTCCTAGGCTTGCGGAAAGATAATGGGCTGTGGACTACACCATCACGTCTTCCTGGTGACCTGGTGCCGGCGATGAATGTAATTAAGGGTTGATCTCAGTACCGCTTTAAAGAACTATAGGCATAAAGGAAATAGATGGGCCATTCTGAGGACGGAAATAGGGATAAGATGTTACTACTCACCGGGGGGGGGCCATAAGAATGCTGCCAACCATATCTCCCTACTCTTCTATTCCTAATTGTCGTGTACCCCTAATTGCCGCGTACCCCTGTTCACTTCTCAAGTAACTATCTATCTCCGGTTTATTCCCATGTAATCCATACTATGGCGACTTATTTATGCCATTTCGATCGACGGTCTGCGCCCATGTCACATACGCGTGTGAACGCGTACTTGACCTTTCATACATTATCCACCCTCTTTACTGTAATTTCAATCCGAGGTTTCTTTCCAACGATCTTTACAAGCTCATGTCATCGAGCGGCTAGTAGATTATGGGGCGGGACAAATTGCAAAACAGCAGCTAGATCAATAAAGTGGTCTTGAAAAAAAATACTGTAATTGAGTTCTCCATGTCTGTCTTTCATGGTTTCTACTCTAGAATACTAGATGGTAACGGGGCCCGTTACGGATTTGAGGCCAATCAAAACTATTTAATTCGACAAGGGCTCCTCAAACTCGTAACGAACCCCGTTACTGTCCAGGTCGTGTTCACAAAAACGCGGAACAGGGCCTGCTTCATAACATGGTGATCCGTGCCATCCTCGCTGAGTTCATTACTTGTAGGCAAGAGCCAATGATAGGTAACTAAAATTATTAGTTGATTTGACTTTAAGTCTAATCTCTCCTCGACTGTTGCATATTATACTTATATTTGATGGATTAATAATTAGATTTATAGCATTTCTCTTCTCTAAGTATTTTACCTTCTCAATATTTCTACTCAACTGCATTCAAAAAACCGCCTTTATTAACAAAATATCATACCAACTCAAGTTCAGCCGCTCCCCGTGTCAGTAACATCAATCGCGTGGGGGACTGGCTCAGTATACCCGGCAAGGCTGGGCAACTGACCGGTCTAGCACCAAGACAACCAACTTCATTCACAAGAGATTGCACTTTCCTGATTCGATGCCGTATGAAAGTTTGATGTTTCGGTTATTGGTAATAGTCCCACTGCCGATATCGGACAAAACCGCTGTTGATGTGAACTGGAGCTGAGTTGTTGTACATTTTAGAAATAGTACAACTTGCCAGACATGCCAACTTCGACGGCCAAACGTGAGAGGTAGGCGCCGGATGAGCTCATGGGGATCTACATTGGAGGACACAGCCAGGGATGTAGTCGCAGCTTTCGCCAATGACGTTTCTGATGTCCGAGGTAGTAAAGCAGCGATCATAGATGTTATTGCCGGAGCTTGTAATGGCTACGGGAAGGGGGATCTAGCACAGTGACTTGAAACAATAGCAGAATGTGCTTCACCAATTTTCACCACTTCCGGCCGCAAATCAAATTGCACGATTGACTTGGACTAGTGGCATGTGAACGATAACTTTACTTTTTAGGTAGCTGCCACTTATCTAATATTCAAGTTTGTTTTTGCGCATCATTTATTGGTGTTATTTTAGTGCAGTACCGCATGATAATCACCTAGGGCTAGACGCTCAAATCCTTCATAAGATGTTGCATTTAACAGGACGTTGTGGGTTCATTGTAGATTGTATGAACGTCACTACTATTATAAAGCATGCTATCCAGGTTGTGTGTCTTATTAGCATAGAAATATAGGTATGTAGGCAAATAACTGACTAATATTTGACTCTATCCTTAACATAGATATATGGATTGAGAGAACGCTGCTGAAGTTATTGAGGATCGTTCTGAACTTCGATGTTGGCGAAAAGTCGATCGCAAATGCATTCTGGTGTTGAATATGCTAACTCGTATTATGCCTATGCTTAGAATTTCCTAGGACTGGTAGGATGGGCATCGGAGCTATGGCTCTCGAGCGTCCTATAGTAATATTTCCTGAACGAGGCTGCTTATGCATGTTTATAAACTTATCGAAATATCTGGTTATATTGATAATTACCCGGACTTGTTCCCCTCTAGTAACAAATTACCCCTGTTCTCCCACTCAGCAAGGCATGCCACTGATAGCATCGTCTGCGGGTAGTCCGTGCCAAGTACTCGTTTTCTTATAACTACACAGTTCCGCATGAGGGCTAGAGCATCTCCAGTCCGGCCACTCACTTTCCAGGTAATAGCTAATTTATGCATACTCGTCAGTGTATCGGGATGCTCTTCTCCCAATGTCCTCTTCCTCATTGCTACTACTCCTGTTAACAGCTCTTCTGCCTCCTTCCATCGTCCCTGATTACTGTATAGTAATGCTAGGTTGGCCATGGTTGTTAGCGTATCAGGATGCTCTTCTCCTAGCATTTTAGTCCTTGTTTTCACCGCCTTCTTGTTTAAACTTTCTGCCATCTTGAACTTGCCGCTAGTCGACATATACTCTGCGCAATTTGTCAGCAAATGGGCCCAGTCTAGCAGCCCTTCAGCTGGCGGTTCCTCCCTAAACGTCGGTTCAATGTGAGGAAGTAAGACCTGACAGGTAGGCCAGGTCTCGAACGTGCCATCTGGAAAGAGTGTGGACATAGAGTGCAGAAACAGCTGCCTCCATCGTCCTTCGTTACCCGTCGTAGATATCCAAAATCGTGTGCAGAATTGTACCAAATCATGCATGTCATATGAATCCCCAGTTGCTGTTACAGACACAAGCGAGTAGCCG
Organism: Fusarium oxysporum f. sp. lycopersici 4287; assembly: GCF_000149955.1. Lineage (NCBI taxonomy): Eukaryota > Fungi > Ascomycota > Sordariomycetes > Hypocreales > Nectriaceae > Fusarium > Fusarium oxysporum. Next base: position 1,496,684 of record NC_031000.1, read on the forward strand.
AGGAGTATATCAAGATCATCTTCAAAATTCTCACTCGCAGCATCTCTGTTGGCGTGGTCCGTCAGGTCGGTGGCATAGTCATGGAGAATAAATTCAGGGATTCCCTGTGGATTAAAGAAGCTCATAAAGGAAAGCAGTTTCACGGCAGATGGTCTCTCACGGCGTATCTGCTCAAGCGTGACTTGCCATGTTACCACGACTGAATTAGAGGCCGATTCATCTCGTCGAAGATCTCCTGCATCTTTGTTGAGGAGACTGCCCTTTTTCTTGTCACTCTCTTGGAAGGTATCTAGATATGTCTTTACTGACACACGGGGAGCGCGGCGGTTGATGTAGGCAGCTGCTTGAGTGATGGCCAGCGGAATACGATCTAGAGCACGAAGAAGATCTGTAGCAGCATTCCCGTCGAAGTCACCATCGAGCTTGTTCTGGAGAAGCTGAAGGCCTTGGACGTCATCCATGGTCGGGACACTGTAGATAGCTTTATAGCTTCCTGTCAACCTTTCAGCAGCGTCCATGCTACGTGATGTAATGAGAATAGTTCCATTGCGGCTTTTCGGTAGATATGCCGCTAGTAGCTGCTGATCGGTCCTCGCAATGGTGTTCTCGTTCGCAAGTCCCGTCACTGCCTTGGTTCCGCTGTTATGGACGGGATAAAAGAGGTTGACGTCATCGGCATTATCCAGGATCATCAGCCAAGAGCCAGCTTCCTCTGTCTGCAGCCAGTCACGAATGAGCCTAAGCACATCCATATCAGGATCATTTCGCCGTGGCAACTGTAGCCTCTCTGCAATGGCCCGGTATGCCTCCTCAAATCTCGGCTTCGAACTCGCGTACACCCAGTAGACACTAGTCTGGGGTGATTCACTGTGGATGTGATGGGCAAACTGGATAGCAGCCTGTGATTTGCTTTAGTCTGTCAGCAAAGGCCGTCTTCGAAACTGGATTATGTTTGCCATAGGCCATACCCAAATCCACCCATGCCTACAAGCGCTATGCGACTGGCGGAGCCCGTGTATTGGCTCTGAAGCCATGCAGTAATATCCGGTCGATCGACGAAGTCGGGGTCTCGGTCGAATGGAACGTTGAAGCAAGGTATGTGGGCGGCTGGTCTATCTCTGCAGGATTGGAGTGAGACATCATCGAACTTTTGTTGGATGTCAAGCAAGATTGTACTGCGACGGCGTCAGTTGGTTCTGTCGATGTTCTGGGCCGTACGCTAACGCACGTTTGGTCGATTTGCAGACTTAACATAATGGTTTGCTTGTAGTGTTCTAAGTTGACAACAATTCCCCTAACCTCTTTGCTATCGAAAGGCCACTTAAGAGCACGGAGTCCGAGTCGGCGCATCGTCTTACTGGCTTTACCTGGATCCAGCCTGTTCTGCATTTGGATCAACTCTGACTTACAGCCATCAAGAGAATCGATCAATTCTCGTGATATCGTAAGCGCTTGATTATTTGGGCCGTATAAAACACGATGGACTCCTCGGAGGCATGCATCTAGGTCCTTCAAGTGGCTCTGGAGGTGTTCGATGTCCGCCTTGGCGTTTCCGACTGCAGTCGAGTATTGGAAGCAGAGCGTCGCGACTTTAGCGGATAAATCAACAATGGCGATGACACTTGCAGCGAGTCCAACCGCCTCGGCCATGGTAATCGGTGTTTTTTTTTTTTTTTTGGCGCTTGGGAAAGATGTTTTCGAATTAAGCTCTCCAAACCGGTAGCTCTAGAATGGGGTTTTCAATAGCGGAGGGGCTTCCGTCAGCAGGTGTCACAGTGGATGTATGCCTAACCGAGGCTGTGGCGTGGCGGAGCAAGTCGCTCAGCTCCTGTGACAGCCCGCTGCCTGCCGTCACGTTCAGCCAAGTCAGGCAGTCACCGGAGGAAAGTACAAAAATAAATCTCTAAGAGTATATCCGTGGCCAAAGCTTCCACTGCCGTTACGCGAATCGGCCAATACCAATATGGACTTGTGTATGTATATTTCTTTTCGTCCGGGGGACCGTAGGCCCCAAAAAGTCTCTTAATGGAGCACAGGACGTGCTGAGCTAAACTATCTACAATCGCTGCCGTGCTGATTCTCGCTCGGATCATCTGCAAGGCCTCTTGGATCGGAGCCGTATACATGCTCGAGCGTTTTCTGTACTCATTACCTCCAAGAGGCACCTCTCTACTCGTAGCCAGCTCTACAGTAGTTGTCGGTGAAGCACGTCCCACGGACATCAATACAGTTGATCTCAGCAGAGCTTCCCTCCAGCAACGCTTCTATCTAGTTCATCCAGCGTATCATCGGCACAAAGGCACATTACTCTCAAGAGGGCATCCCGTCAGCGGGAACATATCCCTCTCCAGCCTAGAATTCTCTTGCATAGATAGATCAAGTAGCTTTCCATACCCTGGGGCAGGAAGTCCATGATCCTTAAGATCGCCAGTAGCTGCAACCCTAGGACTATGCATCCTTGGGGAAACCCCTTGCAGGGGAAAAACCCAAGACGGCCAGAACGCTGCTCTGTAGACGAGGCAACCGCCCCGTTCCATGGTCTCCAGGTAAGCTCTGTACCGTTTCAACCCAGCGGTTTTTGTCACGTGGTCTCAACCAGTGAGACAAATTGTCGAAGCCTGGCGGTGTTCCAGGCAGCAGCCGAGGCTGCAAAGAAGAAGAGGTTCTCTGGGCAGTATGCGACTGCAGAGATCGGTCAAGCAGCTTCCGAGCTGCAAAAAGGGCAGCGAACCATGTAGGGTCCGTGCGTCAAGGTCGAGGGCACCAGGGGGCCCAGAAAGTCGAGCAGCCGGCGGCTGCTGGTGTTGTTCGGGCAGCTAAAGCTGCAGTAGTCGGTCGAGGCAGCGTTGAACTGCAGGCGAAAGTGAGAGTGAGGGTGCGATGACCCTCGATGTCAAGCAGCAGGATGCTGCGAATGTCGTCTGGGCAGCCGAGGCTGCAGAAGTCGGTCGTACGGGAAGTCGAGGGGCACAGAGCCCGGAATGTCGCAGGCTCGCGAAGCCGAAATGTCGAGGTGAGAAGAAGTCGCAAATACCACATATGAAATGGCGCTCGGGGGCGGTGTCAAGAGCTCGCGAATCTTAGTGTCGTTGGACACTCGTCACGAAGAAAGGTCAACTCTCTGAATCCCTTTCTTCAGGCAGCTGTTAGGGTCCCGTTAGCCCCACAGTTGCTTTTATTGCCATTTTGGCCTGCAAAAATTCTTCGCCCTAGCAGAGCGCTAACAGCGGGTGCCAAGGAAAAACTTTTACAGGTGAGAGTTGAATATGGACTTGTGAGCTTATAAGATTGGTAGCTGTAGGGTATATTCTTATTTCCTTGAATGGTTGTCGGGCGACAAAGTGACAAGGTGACAAAGTAACTTAACGTGCACTAGTCTGCCGCAGCCAATAACTGCGTGTTTTTGACTTGCATGTTCAGCAGTGGCTGTAGGCCATCGGTTTTATCACGCTCAGCTTGAACTGCGGACGTCGAATGAAGGTGCTTCAGAAAGGCGCTAATATTACATGATGGCTAACAGAGTTTGGAGATTGAAGCTGTACTTTTATCCCATCAAATTCGATTGCAATGGAGAACTTTGAATTCGACCCTAATGACTAAATGACCAAATCAACTCTACTAGAGTTGATTTTATTGACCCACTTTAAACCTAGTAGAGTTGATTATTGGCAGGGTGTAGAGTTAATTTGACATTATTCTATATACAGGAATAGTAGTGCTAATCAGAGCAGAGGTTTACCCTAGAACGCAGGGTTGAAAGCCACTCCACTCAATCCACTAGCAGCTCAAGTGGAGTGGGTAGATCATAATCCACTGAATATCTCAGCATAGTGGATCCACTGTAAGTTATCGTGGATTGGGTGGATTGGGTGGATTGGCAAGTGCCTCTATTCTTGATGCCATGATGGTGACGCTATTCCCGAAGCCATTGCCCATGTAGGTCCCTTATTCCAACTTCCGAGTGAGACCTTATCCCCAACGGGCTCCCATCTCGTCTTGAACGCCCACCACCTGAGTGAGCCACTTTGTTGCCCATCCTTCAAGCTGTTGATCCGACATCTGAGCTAATTCGAGGTTGACTTTTTCTTCGTCTACCGAGATAAAGAAGGGATCTAATTCATGAATAATACCCGCCCTCAGCCATGAACGCAATACCTGGCACATCCCGATAATCTGGGCTTCAAGTTGGTGGCGGAGAGGGTTCACCATCCGACCTGCTGCTGAGAAAAGACGCTCACACTCAGCAGACATTTGTTGTATCGTGAGAAAATCAAGCGCCATTCGCGATAAGTTTGGATACTTGAATCGCTTCTCGTGCCAGTAAGCGAGAGGATCGTTGATGGAGCCATCACCACTTTCGCAGTGCGTAATCCAATGCAGGTATTCGTCTTCGCCTGGCGTGAGGCCATCATGACCTGCTTCTGGCGCTGTGTAGCGGTTTCGTTTAAGGTATTCCTGAAACGGATTGTCCGAAGTCTTCCGCTGCTTGGGAACTGGCTCAACGGCTGACGGCTCCTGTCCAGGCAACGTGGCCTCCCGATACTCAAAACGCCAGACATCGTGAACCATGTTTTTCGCCTCGTCAATCCACTCAGGGCGATCAGTCCAGTTGCATTCAAACCATTTCCATCGGTATGCCGGATGGAGCGCCAGGCCAGTGTAGTAGATGGGCGTCTCACTCAATATCTCATAGTACTCATTCAACTTCTGCCAGCCTAAATTGATGTTGATCCTGAAGTGTTCAGTATCAGGGAAGTCCTTCGCGATGTCCTTAAAACGTTCAAGTTGCTCGAGAAGAAATTCAAAGCCTTGAATAACGTCCCAAATATTACCATATGACCCAGTCCACCCACGCTTCCGCTTGCGGATCTGGCCGTCGCCTTCTATCATTTTGATCATGGCTTCGTAGTAACTAAGTATTTGCGCAAATATTTCGACCACCTCCCAGTCCTTGTCGGATAGCTGGTTCTCTGGCTGGCAAATAAAGGGCAATGTGAGTGGCTTCTTAGGACCGCCCCTCTTGGCCTTGTTCTGCTGTTCGAAGTCGATTCGATGGTGGGCAATGAGTCGTTCGATATAGTCGCGAAGCAGTAGAGCTCGTCGTATCATGTATAACTGTGACAGCCACCTCGTATCGTTGTCCAAAATAACATCCAATGGCTTCCTGGCGTTGAGTTTTGGGTCAGATGACTTGTTGAAGGCTTCTTGTTGAATATTGCGAAGCATGCCAGTCAACAAGTCAGATCTGTGGATAGCTACCACAAGATTGTGCAGTTTGCCTGCTGGTCCCTTCTTGCGCCAAATCAAATGTTCTGCTTCAGTAAGAGGCTCTGCCCCTGATACCCGCCGCTCAAAAGCGTCAGCATCGTGCCCAAATAGAATGGCTTTGGCGGAGAGGTTCAAGGTATGCCCAAAACAGCGTCCTCGCCTGGAGGCCCCAACGAAGCCGAGCTCTCCACCAATAATCTCCATGGCATTGTTTTTCGCGTTGTCGAGCGTGAAATAGCCAATCTTGTCTTGGATCTGATACGATTCAATTACGTCGAGGATTTCTGCGGCGATATTAGGCCCAGTGTGCCTGGCGCTAACTTCGGGGAGCCCAAGCGTAATCTTGCAAGGCTTATTGTTTTCGTCCCTAAAGAAGCAACAGATACCATATAGGGCGTATCGGTTTCCAGACCGCCAGCCGTCGAAGGAGATGTGGATAAGTCCAGGCGCCTTGCCCAAGACCTCTATCACCTTCTGCTTATGTTGTTCGAATGCAGCGACGATCTTTTCTCGAACAGTTGTGTGGGTAATATTGGCTTTACGTGCCGAAACTGACGGGTTCAAGTTATCGAAGATAGCATGGAGTTCTGCCTCCTCGGCAATTGAAAATGAGTGATTCTTGGCCACGATCCAATCGATCAGAAGCCTCCGGAAGTGTTCCTTGTCGAAGCGTTTGATGAAGTCATTCGCAATCGCTTGTTCTCGGGGGTCGTGTAGATCGAGCTTCATGGATTCAGCGAGAGTCCGCTGCCCCGGGGGCTTTCTGCCCTTAGAATTCGCCTTCTTTTCAGCAGTTCCTTGGGTCATTCCAGGCGGAGCGCGGATCCCGTGGTCGTTGAACAGATGATTGTACGCGTTATGAATACCATCAGCTTCGAAATGTCGTGGATGTGGATTATTCTTATGAATGCACGCTCGGCATATCCATCTGCGGGCGTCTTCCTTTTGGATGTCATATCCAAATTGCCAGGCCCAGCAACGCGTCTCCCTGGCTCGCTCAGAGAACGCCCAGCCTGGGAAATGCCTCCAGAGCGTACGTTCGTACTGTTCATCGCTTGCGGAAGAGGTCCTCAGAGTCGAGACAGGGGTCGAGGTTGAACGGGTAGGATACGGCGTCGGGCAGGGTGTTGATTCGGCAGCGGACCCGAAGCCGCTGTCGGAAATGTCGAAGCAGGAATCAGGCGAGGTCATGGTAAAATAATCTCTTTGTCATGTCGAAATCGCAAAACATGGTGCAGGTGATGGGTCAACAACAGGTCGTCAGGTCAGCGCGAATGACGCGTCCAACGCGACCAGTTGGCACAATATGCCCTTATCCTGCAGATGTTTCAGATACTTGCCTTTCGAGCCAATTTGATGTGGACGAGCACGTAGCGAGTGCCATATTGGGGTCGGGTATTAGATAAGTCCCTAACATCCTTCACATCACGAGCTTGACGCGATTAGTATCGCTTGCAATTTTTCGCGCAGTATTGAGATATTGAGGGATCTGGACGCGTTTTTTGAATCAGCTTGCCGGCAGTTATTTAATGGTATAATTGTTGTATTATAAATCCAAAGTATGGACAGTCGAACTTGATATTTGCCGTATATGTTGTTGAGGAAAATGTACACTTATTGATGGCCCTCATAACGATATGCGCTCACGAGCAAATCTTAAGTATATCCATCGAGATTTACGTCATCCCAATGAGAAAGCATAGGACATTTGAATAGTGTTTCCTATATTGTATGTATTCTAAAATTGCGCTGTTCAGAAGCTTCATGGTGTTTTTGACATAGGGTAGCAATATTGCAAAAGTTATGGGGCACACCAGCCTCTGCTAGAGGTATTCTGCCAAAATACATGGGCCCCCTTAACTACCCCCACTTCTAATCCACCCAAATCCACCCAATCCATCCACGACATCGCCGAGTGGATTCGGTGGATTAGCCAATCCACTGGGGTTTTGCTAGTGGAGTGGACAGTGGAATCCACGAGTGGATCCACTACGTGGATTGGGTGGAGTGGCTTTCAACCCTGATCAGGAGGCATGGCCGGCCGTTACCTCCCTTCGCCATTGAAATCCTCCCTTTCAATGTCTAGTGTGTATCAAAAGAATGAGCGTGGGCAGACGCCAGTGCTAAAGATACTCCCAGGGGTAAAGAAGTGGCGAATGAAAGCGTTTTGCTTGGCCTGTGATGTGTAGGGCTGCTGGAGTCCAGGAGACGGTGGTAGCTACCGGCCATTGGTGACTCGGAATTACGTTGCTTCTCGTTTTTGAGCCGCCCGCGTAGTTGCTTCACAAGCAGCTTTTTTGTGTCGGCCCCTTCCGGACTGGTTTGGTGGTTAAGAGGGGCTTCCCTTCTTTACCCCTTTAAAACCTGTTCAGGGGGTTGCACGTCATGCGCGGCCCCTGATTGGCTAGTTGCATTGGAGTCGAAGAGATCAAGGCGGGGCCTTCGGGGGCTGAATAATTAATTCAACGTCCCCCAACGTTTCTCCTTGGCATTTCCGCTGTGGAAGCACTAAGTCAGGTCCAGTCGTGTGGCAAGCCCAAGCTATTGATTATCTAACCTAATCAAGCTTCGTATTCAGTGTTTGGTGGTCACTAAGTTACCCGTAGCTTAGCTATTCACCGGTGTGGCATTTGTATTGAATGAATCCCTTTTGATGCCGAACGAATATCATCTGACCAGCGCAATTTAGACTCCAGCCCGTGGCGCAAAATGTGAAATGACCTATTCTCTCGGCCAATAGAAACAAGCGTAACCATGCTAATGCTGAGACATTTGGACTGTCCTATTTGTCGAACACTTGTTCTTTATCGTTGTATCACGAATGGAAATAGCGCATGACTGCCTAGCAAGAAGTGGCTGCTACTAATTTAACAGATTATATTAAATATAGAGTTAATTGCTGATATTTCAATAGTAAATTGGATGGCGGTGACATCATAGTGGCGGGGATGTGGCTTTTTTGTATCAAACTGCAGCCAAGGTCCCAACCAGGTTGATATAAACCTGCTTCTATGGCTGAAGGGTTACAAGTTTTTCTACTGCCTCTGTACTTGAACTCTACTGTCTTTCATATTTAGACTACTACCGCTGTCTCTAGTTACTCCCTGCATTATGTTGTACAAACCTTTTGCCTTGGTAGGGCTCCTCCTCCCGAGCCTAGGCCTCGCAGATACCTTCGACGCATGCTCCACTTCTGAGATCACCACATGCAACTGCCCAACCACTCCGGTCAAGAGATTCCAGTCCCGAGACTTCACCTTCCCCGAGCATCTCTTCCCTCGCACGGCCAATTCCTGCTCCGGCGATACACCTCCTTGCTGCGTGGAGAAGGGCCCTGGACCAGTGCAGGTCTCACCTTCTACCAGCAAAACGAACCTTCAATGCGGCTCCAAGTTTGGTGACGATCAGCTGGATGTCACAGATGGCGTCGCTTACACGATCGAGGACTGTCCTGCATCGGGGCCATACTCTGGGGAGAAGTGTCTGCACATAGCGATCACCACTGTTGCCGCGGCTACTATTTCAGACATACATCTCCAAGTCGACGACGACCCCATCACGCTGAACACTAAGCTTGGCAAATGGCCCTTCAACAGTTACTGCACACTCAGCCCTACCGAGTGTTGGGTTCCTTTTGATGCCATTATCGACACATTTGAGAACCCATCTGTGTCCTCGCTGTGTGACACGGCCGTCTACGTTGCTGTTGGCATCAGCGTTTCCAGCAAACGCTGTGCCTCTGGTGCAACCTGTTTTAACCAAGGCACTGCCATTGGCTCTGGCAACTGGTTCATGTACTTTACACTGGACCTCGAGTGCCCTGAGATTTGCCTGCGCAAGTGCTGCTGTCCCGCCCTCCCGCCACCTCCCCCGGAGACCAAGTCCTGTTCCATTGGCACTGCCTTTGGCTATGGCGACGGATCCAAGAACCTGAATGGAGACTCCGTCGGTCCTGCTTTGGGTGGTAGTGGCTGCAACCGTTGGGGCTCGTACTTTACTCCCAGCAAGGCTACGTTGACCGCAGGCATCAGTGGTTCATTGATTGTCGGCGCCGGCCAAAACGACATCTCTAAGGGCACCAAGGCAGGAACCTGGTCAGCCAGCCTGTCCGGATCTCAGGTAAACGTCCAATACAACCTGTATGATGATGATACCAACGGACACTTTGATCTCGCCGAGGTACATGTGTATGCTTCGTGCTCGGCGCCGACGAAGTGCGCACCCGGTGATTACACGTATGTGTTCCCTTCGGGCACTCTAACAGGAAGCTCGGATGCCACGTACAGCACCTCCATCCAAGTTGATGGTACTTGCTCATCGTACTATCTTATCTTGCACGCCAAGGTCAATGAGGTATTCCCGAAGAGTGCCACTTGTCCCGAGGAGGCGACGTAAACGAATTGGGACAAGACACGAGCTGGCTATAGCACTTACGGTATATAAGTTAGTTTCTGGCTTGTCTTTGCATAATTTGATTACGCATCGCAAAGGGCCCCGTTCAGGCAGAATGAGCATGGGTTAAGGTCAGAGGCATTAGTTTTTATCAGATACGGAGAGGTGGTGTGTAATAAGATAATATACAATACCCTCCTAGATATTAACTAACTCTTCGCTTTAATTGTTTCACATCTAATAGTGACCCGCATAAGTAGTATTCAAAGGCTACATGGTTTGTGGTTACCATCCAGGACCACCTAATGGATAACCAAAATTTCGCTCCGCCCACATAAAATCCAAATTTTGATGCGTGCACAAAACACCAGGTCATCAATTAAAAAGCGAAGCTTTGGAGAGAAACTCTATAAAATTGATCAAATTTTACTCTCTGCGTGGTTTTTTTGACCTCCCGACCGCTCCGTGTGCGCTGGCAGTGCTTTGTTACGACCATAAAGTCATCACTTTCGTCCTCTGATCTGACACCCACCTCAATCACCGACTCGACCTCCTCATCCACATCCACCTCTATTTCTGCCTCTTTTGAGTCAGGAAGAGCTTCTACAGCCGATAGATTCTCCGCCACAGCCATGAATCGTCGGTTGGGGTTTAGTACTGCCTTTCTTTTCTTCCCTCGCCGCACCTGGGTCATCTGCTCCTCGAGGCCAGTAATCCGCGCATTCTGAACGGCCACCTTCATTTCTAGAACTTCCAACCCCTTTGCAATCTTACTGTACTTCTGCCTGGTTGGGCGACTGCGGTATTTGGCCAAATCTCTCACCTGGCGGCTCGTTTTCGGCGTATCATCTGAGTGCAACTGAGGAGGGCTCGGAGTCTTGAACTCTTCCACCACTTTTTCTTTGGCCGGTTGAATTTCAGGATGTGTTAGAGCCTTATGACGATTTATTGGCCAATTTCCAGTAAATCTCCAGCCGGATAAGATAATCTGCTTCCTCATGCCCGCCTCTCTGGTTTTCGCGTATGCCCGAATAAAGTTGACTTTGTCAACCGGCGCAGAATCGGTCAAACTAGCCAGCTTTTGGAGTCCTTTCCCATACGCACATTTGATGACATTAAAAATTCCATTGTCTAACGGTTGTAAACCATGGGAACAATGTGCTGGTAAGTAACAGCAGTAGACGTTGTTCAGAAAGCACGTAGCCATCCACTCATCCTGAATGCTCGTCAGCGATCTTATAGCGGGAGACTTTGCGGTGAAAACCCCGAAAGATTCACCTGTGCATGGCTTCCGTGACCGTCAAGGATAATGAGTCTCGCATCCGATGCATCACGAGGCTCTGTTTGAGGTAGATAGACGTCTTTCAACCACTCGAGAGCTATATGGTTGTCGGTCCAGCCGTTCGGTGATGTGATGTAGTGCCAGTCCGCTATCAATTCGAATTCGTTAAGAAACCACTGCTTCTGTAGCTTCTTTCCTTTCAAGATAATTCCCGGTTTTAAAGCGCGACCGGTTGCGGTGACAGCCTCAATAAACGAGGCCCAAGTGCGCGACTGGACGCCTTTTAACATCGCCTTCTTCTTCGGGTCAGAGCTCCCGATTACGAGGCTGTCCAGGCCTCATGGACAACCAATTAGTTATAACCTATGGAAACACATAGAGTACTTGTAGAAGGCTTACCGAAACCCGCCATTATGCCGCCCTCGTCCACGTTAACCGTGTTCTCAGGCTTGATCCAGCCGTATTCCGTCTCCCGAATATCGAAGTACCAATTGACCGCCTTCGGAGTAAATCCGTCGAATCTGGCGGCTTCCTGGCGTTTTCCACGCTTGGTAGATAGTTGTAGGTGACGCTTCACAAACCTGGTGGCCCAGTGCTTGCCCAGGGGCTTGTTATCGCCTTGTTGTTTGAGGATGGCCTCGACACACGCACGGAGCTGGCTGTGCGAGAGAGCATAACCCAGAGACTCTTGTCGCAACACCCAACGAAGGAGGGTCTCCTCTCGGCTCTTTGAAATACGCTGGTGGGCCTGGATCCGTTCATTCCTGCTCGCTTGACCGGAAAGTCTCCCAGAAAGGGTCAACCGAGGTACTCCACGTTTCTGGGCCGCCCCCATCTGTGACAGGCCTCTATCAGTAATATCGAGTAAAGCATCAGCTACGCCATCTTCAGTATAAACACGGCGAACCATTGCGAAAGGAGTTCCGACAAGAAAATTACGTGAAAATTCGGCTTAAGTGGATGGAGTCGCGTAGGGTAGATAAGGAGAAATGCGAAAAATTTCAAAGGGCCAGAGAACTAGGCCACGAGGCGGAACGGGGACAAGTCAAGCCGATATTAAAATTTCATGAAAACTGCTATACAGCATTGATATGGGTTTGTGAGTATCTTCGTTCTTGGCTAAATGCGATGCACTTGAAAATTCGGAGCTTGTATGGAAAGATTGAAATTTTGGTGGTCCATTAGGTGGGGGTGCCCACTAGGTGGTCCTGGATGGTAATATTACTCAGATCGAGCTCGCCGCTAACCACCCTTTGCGTCTAGGCGTTGTTCTGAACTACTCTGACTTCTACAACGAGGTCCAGAACTCGCCCAATCGTGCCTGCCACCATGCCAAGTTGGCCGTTCATGATGATCTTGCCGAACTCCACTCCCTGCCTGAAGAACCACTTGGCAACTGCACATACATTACGCAACTCCTCCTTGGGAATCTGACTATTTAGATATCCAGAGACTGATAAGCCAGAACCTCAGGATACGGCTCAGATGAGAAGGTAACCAAGGCGGCCTAGATCGAAAGGGTACGTAAGAATACCTTGTCCGAATCATTTGAGGTCCTCGGTGATGGCAGCATCAAGTGCGGCAAACTGCCGCTTGGGGCAGGTCGGGTAGTGGGGGCAGTGACACCCTCAGCCTTGGCGAGGGCGGCGTCGTTGACACCACCGAAGGGGTACCTGTCACGGAGACCCTTGGTGGTAGACACATGCAGCATAGAGTCGCAGACTCGCAGATCGGCACGCATTTAGCCGCCATAGTACAAAACAAAGATTTCCTCGGAGAGCCCCTTTCTGGGGTCGCTATGGACGAGACCACACTAAATGCCGGGACCACTCCACTTAGCTCTCGAGACGCTCTTCCTAACGAGCATGGTGCTGGGCATGTTTGTTGTTTGTGCGCTTTGCATGCGCTTGCTCTCGACCCGTCGCTTGACACGGTAGACTTTTCAGCCTATAAACTCAGGCAGGGGGGAAAGGGAAAGTCAGAGCCGTAGAGACGAGAAGGGAGAATTAATTATCATCAGCCGATAGCAGTGGTGTGCGAGTGTATGAGTATGTGAGGTGGAGATGAGTGGGTTGTCCATCTGTATCACTAGGCGTTAGGGTGCATTAGTTTAAACGGTAGCAGGAGGTACCGGTAGTAAAATCAAGGATGGATCGAGCTGGCAACCGAGACAGTAGACGAGACGAAGATCAAACAAGACCCTTTGTCATGGTTGTCAATCAGGTCCCTGGAAAACCCCACAGCTCACCCCGTCCAGTCGGTGCCACCAGCTTGGGGCAGGGGGACGATCAATCTGATGACCCCCAGGTGACCCGGCTTTAACACCAAACAGAGCAACCCTAGTCACTCATATCCGAGTCAGCCAACGCATCCCCCATTCCCTAATGTAGAAGATAGCTATATTCGCCATGCTCCCCTCCAGCCGACCATTTAATCAGCACTACTGCTATTCTTCTTCTTCAAATTCCGCCTGCTCCAATTCAGACATCGCAGCTGAGTCCGCCTCTGCCGTTGCCTACGGACTCGGCATGGACTCCATCCAACTCCCCGTAGCCTCCGTCGAGGTGCTTCGCTGCATGCGATGCGCCTGCTCCGTCGAGGCCACCTCCACCGACGACATCGGCGCCATGGGCATGGTTCGCATTGCCTACAATCTCTACTACTGCGAGCGCTGCGCTAAGATAGTGGGATATATATAAATCAGTAGCCCTGGTGTATTGGAGCTGGATGGCAAAGAGGTCCGGTCTGCTGGTGGCTGGGATGTGGATACTATGTGACTAGATTGCATTATTCTGCTCCCTCACAGACAACTCATACCTTTCAACGTCATCGTCCCATATCTACATTATGTCTTTAATACACTTCTTGCAGCATAGACCGGACTGTGTCAAGGTTGCGGCTCTGCGGCGGCCCATGGCAAGTGGCACCAGGCTGTCGTTGACGCTGAGGGGGGCCTCACGAGGCAGAAGTCCCGCTGGCCGGGAGTGCCGCGATCGGGCTAGGCGAACCAGTATCAAGATATGATTCGGACAAAACGACGAGATGAGGAGACAGGAAAAAGCACGGCCAGTCCGACCGCCTCAGCCATGGCAGGCGATACTGTTCTTCTAGATGTGGGAGACAGGTTTGGAGGGAGTCTAGCTTGCGGTTTAACAGATTGAGATAAACTTGTATGGTAAGGGAGGGAATCTGTAGATACTACTAGGGCGAGTGGGAGGTTTAAGCAATTGGCAGTGCGGCTGAGTTGTAGCTTAGATTGCCGCTAAGCTGAGCATCGAAGCCAAAGCCGCTTTCATGCATTTCGGAGATGAAGTTTGATGCGTGGCTGGGCTGGTCTGCATACCTAACATTCTGGCTAGCAGCGCCTATTGTAATCAAAATTTATTTACTCAGTTAATATGAAAAGCCCTTATCGAATAAATAAAATCGCTGTTATATCTACAAGGGCATGCGCCTAAGTACCAGCTCTAAGGTAGAGATGGTTTTGTTTGAATTGTTACTCCCAGTATATTAGTATTTTATACCAAGGATACACGTTGATGAGGTCTTTGCTACCGCCGGGCCGATAGTTGCAAATAGAGAACTGGAAGGGCTCCTCCTTTTCTCTCGAGACGGCTCAGGCCTTGCCGTACTGGATCGATGAGCACGGATCAGGCGTGCTCGCTCTATTGAAAATGCATAGGATTACGAGGAGCCATGGATTCTAGGGACCCAAGTCGATGGCAACTAACCCTAGCGGCGGTTAGGCAACTAATTCTTTAATTGACAACAGATAAGCCAAAGCGGGAATTAATTGCGTCGGAGATTACGCGGTTGGATACGATTAAACCCACTCTGGGTGACTATATACACACGATCAGGGTCATGGAGAAGGATATCCTATTGCAACCAGGTAAGGACAGCGGCAGTACTGCGCTCAATTGACGAAGGCTCCCACATGTCGGCCATGAGCAGGCTCTCGCTTCGCCGCAGTCTAAATTCTCAAAGGGTTTATAGACGATGAGAATGTGTGAAGGTCTTGGGCTCAAAGATGTCGGTAGCCGCAAAGATGTTCATTTTAGCCGAGGATGTGCAAGGCTTCATCCAACGCAAGTGGCTTTTTATCAAGGAAGATCTGCGGTAGGGTGAGTCGCACCTACATGCCGCCAATCAAGTTGATGAGGAAGAGATGAAGATGTCGAAGAAATGGGGTATGCCGGCATTGCGCCATACGCATCTGGGAATAAATGGAATTATAAGACTGCCGTCAGGATGGAAGAGGGCTCGCTGTCGGATTGCCGAAAACAGTTGTTATGAACAGTTGTTATGACAGAATCTTACATTTCTATGGCGCTATTTTGGATATTCAACTCGGCTTCAGTATGCTTGGTGACTTCGTCATCGCTACAGAGGCAGAACTCTCGTTTTGGTCAGAGATGGAATTGCCAAACTCGAGTAAGGTCAAGGCAAAAGCCAAAGAACAGAAGCACAAAAGGGTACAAGATCAACTGCACATAAAGTTTACAATACAGTGGAAGGAATATGATAGTCTTCCCTCAGTGAAAGAGCACCAAAACCAGTCTATTTAGTAGAGACACAGTATCAGCATTGCGCAGACGCTAGGGATTATCACTTTCATACGTATATACGACCATACCATGGGTAATACAAACCAGGTTTCAGGAAGATACTCCCACCCTTTCGTTACACCCAGGTATTAAAAAAGCTCCTTGAACCCGCTCAGTAATCACAATCTCCTTGTTCTCCCGCAGATCAAAGGCGTCTTCTCCCAGCGTCCTACTACATCATGGCGAGGCAATTCAACAGTGTGCTTGCGGACTCATGGCTCGGGTTGCTTAACTTCGACAGTACAACAAATGATAGAGGGATCGGTAGCACCTTACCCACGACCTTAGACTCCAACCAAGGACAAGGACAGCCGTTGCGGGGTCAGCCAGGCGACGAGTGAGTTTAGAATTCCTTGTCCGTGGCCATATATTGACAAGGCAAAGACAGGATACAATCACCCGCCTCATCAAGATTGAGACCATGCTCAAATGGATCTATGACAACCAAATCAAGTTACTCGAGAAATACATTGGCATCAAACAAAGAATAGAGGCCATGAGAAAGAGCCTCGAAGAACAGGGAGGGTGTATCAAGGACTCCCTCGACCACATTCTTGCAAATAGCGGGACCCAGGTTAATGCGGGACTGAGGGCATGCGAGTTAAACAGAGTATGCTACTACGAAGTATTGGCGATAATGACACAGACCCAAGCGAGGATAAGGCAGACGGGTTCACGGGCGTGGAGGATCTAAGCAAGTATTCATATGATTTGTGGGGGAGGACAGATGGGTGGGTCTGATAGCATGTGTGTTGTATCGTGTTTCTGTGCTTGAAAGTGCCACGGGTTCAGAGAAATAAGACATTAGTCCACTCGGTTTCTCATTCTCGAGGTCCACCCCAGGCAAGGAACAGGACTGACAATGGAGCCTATGGTGAGCTGCCAATGCGTCACCGCGGACTCGCTAGACCTTGAGGGCGACCAACAACTTTGTGAGTGTTGCTGAGATGACGAGTTTGATGACAAGGAACGCCCGGTATGTTCTGTCTGTTCCGTCAAGGGCGCGGCACCTCGGAGCCAAGCCTACTGGCCGTGGGTATCTGCAGGACCGGTGCCTGAGGGGGCTTTGATGATGGTAGGGTGGCGACATCGGTCCACTGGAAGCAACAGACAGAGCGGTCATTGACAAGGATGGTTGGGTCCCCAAGTGAGTTTACCATTAGTTTAGTGGGGTTCTACCGTTGGTTTGCGGGATTAAGAGGATAAAACAGGACTCGATCTAGACACTAAGTAGCAAAGTCAGACCACTCTCAAGGCCCCAGCAAGGGAACCTTCTGGAAAGAATTACCCCGCGAGGATAGCCATCAAAGGTTTAGCAGGGGAGTCTCGTCCCCCTCTCTGTTCAAATGGGGCTCTGTCACTCCCCGCCTTGATTTGGCATAGCTTCCTCTAGGCAGTTTCACCTTTTATGATGAATACAATCCAGTGTGACTCTCGATTCACCAGTCGGCTAATCCTTTGATATCCCATACCGCAGAGACACATAACGGCGGGATGCCTGCAGCACCTGAAACCACCCATTGTCACCACGATGGAGAATTGGAGAGGCCGAGAATTCAAGCTTCAATGGAACATGAGCTGATGTGTCGCAGCTCGGGCGGATGCGGGGCCCTTTGGGATAAGGGTTCTGCCAGCTTAGCACGTTGTTCTGGATAAAGAACCGCAACCCATGCTCCATGTTGCCTATTAGCCTATGACATAGGCGTCCAGATGGTCTTTGTTATCGCCGTGTGCGCGTTCCGTCATCTTGGACTACGCCTCTTAATTGGCTTGACCAGGGCTCTCTGTAGCTGAAACCGACCGGACAATTCCATAGTTTCGCATTAGAGAGAGAGCGGCCTAGCGAGGTGAACATACAACTAGTTCGTGTTCTGATGGACCATGGGGCATGGGTTTGGGAGAGGAATGACCTTCCACACTGGGTTCATTCGACGCAATACGAACGATGACACTCATCTCCCAAACCATGAACCAGTCGGAATTAATTTTGCAACGACCTGCAGTGGCTGATGTCTGGACACACACAGTCTCATTATCCAGGTTGGTGGCGTTGGCTAAATGAGCCAAGAAACGGCTCCGCTAGCGCCCTGTCACCTGAGCGCTTGGGCCAACTCTTGTCTGGAACTTGGAAGTGCCGAGGACTCAAGCGTCCATCCCCTGTGCCCTTGATGCCCGATCCCCCCACGGCCCCACTGCTCCAGATGGTGAGACCGCCGCCTCCTTTGTTTTTATTTTTTTACCCTTTTTGGGGTTGGGTTGGGCTCAGCGGGTCAACAATGGCAGACATTCCGAGGAATGATTCAGTAATTGGCTCCTCGCAGATCCTCCTTCGCCAAGAGCAACCAGGTGGAGGTCCTGTCATTCGGTCGATTCAAGTTGATCTGTGGTTGAGGTGGTGCCAACTTACATGGATGGCTTCCCTCCCCGATGAAACCAAAGATTCGAAAGGAGGAGGACGTGTGTTCACGTGCAAGGAAGCCTACATTGGTACAGTTATACACAAGTAGTTCAACGCCTCCTGCGAACGTCCCTCCTTTAACGCCAGTTGTCTGCCAGCTGCCTGTCGGTCAGCCGTCTAGTTCTCACCATACTCACCTAGCTGGATTGTTTGCTTGCCGCTGTGTTGCCTACCCCTTGTTTGCATCTGCCCAGAACGCGTCCTCTTCGATCTCGCTTCTCCTTCATTCAACACGCCATGGTACCCCCTTGCCATTTTTGATCCTCGATCCTGACGACATCAGCACTACTGGACCGTGATCGTACGACGCAACATCATCCGCAACGCGAACTCCACCTGACTGCTAGCCATCATCGCCATGCCCTCGTCAGTCTACTGATGTAGTTTTTGAGATCTTTCTTGATTTCTCTGGGAACTTCTGCTGCGATGAGTTTGCCCAAGCCGCCAACGTCGCTGGACGACTCGTGCTCCGTCATCTACGAGAACACCCTTTACTCCTTCACGCCTGAGGCCTTCTTGTCCCTGCCTTTAGAGGAAGGTGCAAAATGGAAGAAGCTAGAGATGGGAGAGAAGGTTTCGGGGGCCGTCTGTGTTGGGGCGACCCCCGATGATACCGCACAAGCTGGCCTCTTTGTCGTCGGTGGAACCAGCGGCTCGGATGGCTACACTGGGCTGCAAAAGTACACCTACTCGACGGGCAAGTGGACTACCATCACCCCCTCCGAGTTGATCACGAAGGATCGCCTGTGGCATGGCTCGACGTACATCAAGGCCAGTGATGCCATCCTTATCTACGCTGGTAGCCGAGGCGGAGTCGCAGCCTCCTCGGGCGAAACTTTCACCATCCAGGCATCCGAGCCCTATAGTGTTAACTCCTATGGCCCTGGTTCTAGCCCCGGCGTCAAGCCTATTCTTCTCAACTGGTCTGATGTCGATGCTTGCTGGGTCGGCGGCAACACTAGAAATATCGCCATTGCCTTGTTCAACCCGACTACAGGCTGGAGGGAATCGGGAGCCACCTTGGCAGAACCCCTACCGAAGGACTCGAGTTCCGTTCAGGCGATTGTGATGCCAGGGGATGATGGCTCCAAGAGCCTCTACACTTTTGATCTCTCACAATCCCCCAACCAGGTCCGCCGGTTCGTTCTCCAGGACGCTTCTGGCGCGCCCCTTTCCAACTCGGCCGCCATCGCAAATGAAAAGCGCGAGTTGTCCCTGGACGATTGGCCAGAGTACAACTCGACGCTTGCACCAACCGCTACGCGGCAGAATTTTGCCATTGCCCAAGGCGCAGACGGCAAAGTTGTCTTCTCTGGTGGGAACTCCGAAGACCCTCTTGCCATATTCGATGCTACCAAGAACTCGTGGGTCGATGCCACCCAGGTATTCGATGCCGAGAACCAAAAGGTTCTGTCCGACAGCACGTTGACCTCTTCGACTTTCTCAACTACCGAAACAGCTAGCTCGGCCAAGTCGACCAAGTCAATTTATCCCCAGACGAGGTCGTCAACCTCAAACTCGGAGATCTCATCGACCTCTGCGACCTCGACTGCCTTGTCGACAGGCAGCTCAACCGCTTCTCTGACAATATCCGAGGCCAGCGTCTCGGCCACGGCAGGTGCGGCCGCTGGCAACAGTGACGACGATTTCGGTATCAGCTCCAATGTCATCCTGGGTATCATACTTGGATCGATCCTCGGATTCTTGGCCTTGCTTGGTCTGCTGTTGTTGCTCTTGGCGCGGCGACGCAAGGCCAGGAGAAACGGTATGGAGGCTAGCAGCACCAGGCACTTTGGCAACGGCTCACGCCAGCTACTCTCGCGCGGTCAAACCCGTGGTCACAACGCCACGCTGTCTCAGGAATCCTACTCATCCATGGCTATTTTGATAGATCGCACTGGGAAGAAAAAGACCAGTCTAACCTGGAAGCCTACCAACGAGACGACTCGAAGCTCCGGCAGCTCTTTGCACAAGCAGATCAAGGCCACCATTAGCAAGCCGATTCTGCAGGAGATGCCGTACCCTGCACTGCAGGGCTACGACACCAGGGGCGTTGGTTTCGACGTAACCGTCGCAGAGCACCGACCCCATGCATGGCCCATGGAAGCCCAGGACGGCATGCGGAGGAGCTCTGGCTGGAACCATTACTGGTCCGGCGGCAGCGCATTGCAGATCCTCGGCTTCGGTGGATCCAAGAGGACAACCGCTGGGTCCGAACAGAGCTCCCGCTACTCTGAGGCCATGCACCATCGTTTCGCGAGGGCAACGCAGGACTCGTCAGCTCTACCATCGCTGATCTTTGACTTCTACCCCGAGATAAATCGGGTCAATTCCGGCAGCCGTGTTCTGGCCGAGTGCAGCAAGATTCCATTCAAGGGTGGAGTAGCCGGCAAGCTTGAACGCACCCCCTCGAGGACGTCATCATCGGGTTACTCCAGTGGCATCCCGAAGAGCGTCAATGAAGCCTGGGACCATACCCTTAGCCCGAAGCCCTGGAGTCCTGACCGTGCGCCCAAAGTCGACTGCAACCCAAACTCCAACTTCGGAGCGCCACTGTCTCCAAGCGTCCCGGGCCCGTAGAACCCCCTTACAGGTGTGAGCAGCCAACCTCAGCTTGCAATTGCCTCAATGTCGTCGGATATGAGCTGACTGAATCTCGGTGACCGGTCACGAGAGTGAATTAGCCGCAGCCTCGAATTTTTGCACGGACTTTTGACGAGCCACCAAATAAAGCCCCCCCCCCCCCCCCCCCCCAATAATAGCACATACA